>NC_081558.1:131723858-131782398 GCF_022355385.1 Mustela nigripes | reverse complement strand
TTGCTGTGACTTGAATATCCTGAGAAATTATGCCTTAGATAAAAATCTTTCTGCAAAGAAAATGTCAAGCCAAAGATTTCATATTTGGAAAATACATTTAATAAAGCATTATTCCCAAGAGATCAAATTGAGACTTTCATAATTTTATTAAGATGCACAAAATACCTCACCCAAATAGGAATAGTGATAGATGTTGAGGTGAGAGAAAGTAGAGGGTTTAGTGTCTTTTTCTTAATAGTTATTTTTGAATTAGGTTATTTATATAATAGCATCAAAAAGTTACTTAAATAATGAGTGCACTTGTTGTGATGAGCCCTAGTGTATGGTGTATGGAAGTGTTGAATCACTACATTACACACTGGAAGCTAATATTACACTGTATGTTAGCTAACTGGAATTTAAACAAAAACTTAAAAATAAAAAATAAATATGTATTAGTACTATAAAATAATTATCATAAGTGTCGTAATTCACAAAGAGAAAATGAATGTGTTTTGCAATATATCAGTGTCTAATGGAGCTAGAATTATTGTTTTTAAATCACACTACATTCTGAAAGCTCAATGTTAAAAAGCAAAGTAAATCTAAATTTAAGAATAATGCATGATCTTAGAGTCTTTCTTTACTGGGCAATATCTGCTGTGTCATCTAAATCAGGGCAAATATATTCTATTCAGAAAACAGAAGGAAATATTATTATTATTATTATCATTATTATTATTACTACTATTATTATTATTATTAGTGATTGGTATTTTTTCCTTATGTGTTGCGGTGGGGTACTGGGGTGACCCAAGCATATTTTCTTTAAGTATCTGGTCTATTGCAGTCTGTCTTGTATAGATTGTATCAGGGAGTTCCACTTGTATCTTGATTTTTATCACACGGCCTTGGTGTATTAAGCTCCAAGTGCTCCAAGAGTTTCCTGCATTCTTTACACACTTCTCCTTAGTCTTGTCATATAGCAGCAATCAGAATCAATCAATAAAACCAGCGTAAAAACTCTCTTATTTGCCTGATGATTTTCTGGTTTGAAGATCTCCAAATAGATGATAGACTCAACTTTTAGTTTAAAAATTTTTTTTAAAAGATTTTATTTATTTATTTGACAGAGAGAGATCACAGTAGACAGAGAGGCAGGCAGAGAGAGAGAGAGGGAAGCAGGCTCCCTACTGAGTAGAGAGCCCGATGTGGGACTCCAACCCAGGACCCTGAGATCATGACCTGAGCCGAAGGCAGCGGCTTAACCCACTGAGCCACCCAGGCGCCCTCAACTTTTAGTTTAATGGAAAGATATCAGTGTCCTCTGCTAGAGGCGCTTCTTTCTAGGGAATTAAAACCTCTAGCCTAAAATTGTGTTTATGGAAAGCAAAGAAAAAAGAAAATTCACTCTTAGATTTCTAGAGGTAATAACAGAATCATTTCCATTTCTACCCTTTAAATCCCAGACCTATGAATTGTGGCGGTGCAAGAAATAGCATTTTCTATCGATCTTTTATGTATTACTTACAACCTAGAAGATATCACAGTAGTCCAGGACGGTGTGGTGTTGCCATTCTCTCTGTGCTAAAATTCAATCTTCCAAAGGTCATTCCACTACCATACTAGGCCATCTTCTTCACTATGATGGTATGATGGTTAATTTTATGTGTCAACTTGACTGGGCCATGGGGTACTTGGATATTTCATTAAATATTATTCAGAGTCTGTCTGTGAAGGTGTTTTTGGATGAGATTAATGTTTGATTTAGTGTAAGTAAAGCAGATTGCCTTCCCCAGTGTGTTTCGGCTTCTTCTAATCTTTTGAATGCTTAGACAGAATAAACGCTCTAAGGGAGAATTTACTCTCTCTGCCTCACTGTCTTCAGGTGGGACATCAGTCTTCTCATGATTTCAGAAACGGATGAGGATGTGGACTCGGTCTGGATCTTACACCACCCTGAATTCCCAAAGGATGAGCACTCTACCAAGTTTCATTTGTTCCACTGTGAATTTCTTCAGAAGAAAGCGTAATGGTGAAAAGACATTCTGCAATGGTTGTTTCTGTAGAAGCATTGTAGTCAGGAAAGGGAAACCAATATATGAACTAAGTATCTACTCCAGTGAGAGGTACTTGGAACTCCACAGAGTTCTGACACTCCCCTGATGGAAATTATCTAGCCTGCTACCCAATATCTGACTGATCTGTCTGCAGGATGGTGTCATGTCCAGCAATAGCATTGATCTCTGCTGACTCAGCAGGGGTTATGCCCAGAGAGTTTTAGCCCAAGGAAAACCTCCATCCAAGCCACTATAGTCACTTCCCTTTATAAACCCTGGAAAAGGATAGGGTGACTGGGAAAAGAAGCTGACTTATAATAAAAGGATAGATGTCTTTCCCTAGCTTTTCTATCAAACTAAAATCTTTGAAGATTTATAAAATCTGTAGTTGCTCTTTGCCTAGCCCTGTGGAGTTTCACAATATGTATGTATGCACAGCTTAGTGTTCTACAAAGATTGAAGGTGACTCCTGTGCAGATTTCTGAGCTTTTTATCTTAAAGCTTCCTCTTTTTCTGTTCTCTTATTCACAAATTCCAATACCCCAGCTTGCTTGAACTATGACCTTTGTCTCTCTAATGTGTTAGCATATGCCTAAAATGCTCACAGGCACAAAAGCAGGGAAATGGCAGGGCTGACGTTGTTTCTTTTCTGTATAGAATTAAAGGTTACTGTTGGCATATATATATATATATATATATATATATATATATAAAAAATATACATAGACATAATATACATAGGGTTGGTACCATCTGCCATTTAATGAATCTGGGCTTTTGGAACATCTCCTATAACAGATAAGGGAGACTACTTTATGTTACTTGCATTTGATGATGGGATGTTGCTGTGCACAACTATATTTATGATTTTGTGGGTCAGGTAACACCTAGTACATTTTTACTTGTTCTCATTTAATAACATCTTACCAGTCCATGGTCAGGAATTCAGTCTTTACTAGAGCTCAGTGGCAAGCCAGAATCTGTTTCACAAAAGAAGAATATTTCTCTACAGAGAAAGCTTATGCCCTGGAATTGTAAAACGGATTGCACCATAACTCACATATAGGGACTAACGGAGGAAAAGTTTAATGCAATGTGACTTAGGGATCTGGCATTATCTGAAATTGTATATGATTGTAATGCTAAATTATGCACAGTGTAGTTAGTGTCTTGTCCTGCAAGCACTGGAATGTTTAGAAAGCAAATATATACAAAGCAGTGTTTTATCATCTCACTAAAGAGATAAAGAATTGTGCCATTACTTGCAACCTGAGCATATATTAACACAATTAAGTCATAAAAATGCACATATTTGCAAAAACCAGAAGTTCCTTTGGAATAAATAAAGAGATTGATGTTATTTGAACCTTTGTGATGTAAGGTTATGTTATGCAAATCTCCATAATAGTCCATCCAGTGATAATTATCACTAAGAATACAAAATAATATTCACAGATTAAATTAGGAAATTATAAAATTTCAAAACATAGATTTCATTTTGGTACAGTAGGCAGTACCTAACAGGATTATTATAAAGTAATAATAATTAAAATACTTTAATATTGATGTAACGGAGGGAGAACAGATGACTAGACCACATTATAGAACTCAGAAGCAGATCTTTGAATGTGTGGGATAGTCAGAGCAGACATAGAGCACTAAAATGAGATAATAAATCTGTGACATTTATTGAAGCTTGCTTTATTCCTTAATATGTGTTTACTGTTTTTAATCATTCAGTATGTCCATTAGAAGGATGGTTAAAGCAACTGATGAGTGAAGAATTTTTGCCAAGTAGATTAAGATCATTAATTGTGTTGGTCAGTCAATAACTGGGTGAGTGCATTGAAATCACCACAAAGGTGGAGGGATTGTCAATATTTTCCCTGTAGATAAATTAAATTTTGCTGTATTCTCATTAAGGTTTCTTTGTTAAGTTTGTTCTAAAATCTTGATGAATTAAACCTTTTATCACCATTGTGTAATATCTCTTTCTCCATACTGTTTTTTTTTTAAGTTTCTTAAAATTTATTTAATGGGTACAGATAAATGTATATTGTGGTGAGTGTTTGCCTGATACAACTTTTAATATTTCTTTATTTTTAACGTCTATGTGTTCTTATGCTCTAAGTTATTCTCTTGTAAACTACGTGTAAGTTTTAAAAAGTATTCGCATATAGGAATATATAGATACGATATGAAAAATCTGTGACTTTTAAAACATTCTTAAAACAAAGAATCCATAATATTTTAAAAAGTTCTTATTTATATATTTTTGGAAAAGAGAGAATGCATGTGGAGTGGCAGAGAGGAGGAAAGAGGCAGAGGGGGAGGGAGAAGCAGACTTGGAGTTTTCAGTGCGGAGCCAGATGCCAAGCTCTATCCCAAGACCCTGAGACCATAACCTGAGCCAAAACCAAGTCAGGTGCTCAACTCAATGAGTCACCCAGGTGCCACAAAGCCTCCATAATTTTATATAACCCTTATAAGACAAAGGCTTTGGAGCCATTTATTTCACTGTAACAGTTGAGAAAACTAAGGCATAGGGAGATTAACTTGCTTAAAGATGCATGGTTTAGAAGGTGGTGGAAATATTCAACCCACAGGTTTCAGAAATGCTTTACACACACACACACACACACACACACACACGAATGAACCAAAAGTTTTTGTACCTACTTACTAAACGTAATTCCACATCGGCATTTGCATTTTTTTTTAAAGATTTTATTTATTTGATAGAGAGAAATCACAAGTAGACGGAGAGGCAGACAGAGAGAGAGAGGGGAAGCAGGCTCCCTGCTGAGCAGAGAGCCCGATGCGGGACTCGATCCCAGGACCCTGAGATCATGACCTGAGCCGAAGGCAGCAGCTTAACCCACTGAGCCACCCAGGTGTCCCCCAGCATTTGCATTTTTATGTAGTGTTATTAATATAGTAAAAATTTAAAATTTATTCATATATTGTAACATTTTTCATATCATTACAGTCAACTTAGGGACAAAGTAGAGAAAATTTATTTGCGATTGTAAGAAATAACATAAATGTTACCAAGGGAAGGAGTAGATTACAGAATTTAGAAGATAATAGTGAAGAAGGAAAGATGAAGGAAAACTGAGCAATGTTTTTGTAATATGAGCTTTTGCCAAAAAAAAAAAAAAGAGGAGGATATTTTACTCAGGTCACATTGACTCTGAGATAATATGAGAAATTACTTATATTGGAAATAATTTAAAAATAGTTGTTAAAATGTGGTGTAAGAAAATGATTTTATTATTGTGAAATAAACGGTAGTTTTATTGGTAAAATTAATACAAATTTTATATACACAAAGCTAAAATTATGTTAGTAAACTCATAATTAACTGACTCATTAATGATTTGCAACATCTTTTTACATAAACTTTGTTCTTATTTTACAAAAGAAATCTTGGTAAGATATGTCATAAAAATTACATTGAAAGATATTATATAGTCATAATTTCACATTCTTATACGAGACATAGAGGAAACAGTATTTATTTTTATTTTTTTAAACTTTTTATTCTAATTCCTGTTAGTTAACATACAGTTTAATATTCGTTTCAGGTGTACAATGTAGTGATTCAGCACTTCCATTCATTACCCAGTGCTCATCACAACAAGGGCACTCCTTAATCCCTGTCCCCTGTTTCACCCACCCCCTAACCCCCACCCGTAAACATCAGTTTATTCTCTATACCTAGGAGTCTGTTTCTTGGTTTGCCTCTCTCTCTGAAGAAACTGTTTTTCAAAGAAAAATGATTTGGAGAGGTCTTTCAAAGTTGCTTAATGTCTAAATAAATATTTTAGAATGGTTCTTACATTTTTAGTGTAAAGTAAGACTCAATTACAAATCTGTGAATAACAATACCAAAACAATAAAATAAAAAATTATATACCGAGCTTTCATTGATTGCTGAGATATGTGAATAGTCCAACAACTTTGTATCATTTAATGTCACTTTCATATATAGTCTGCAAGTCACTCTTATCATGCTTAATAATAGAGTCAGAGAAAGGTTTAAGACTTAGACCAAAGTAAAACAGTATTTTATGTGGCAGACACAAGACTCTTATCTTATTTTTCTGACTTGAAAACTTGCATTCTTCATCATAGTGGAGTATTGTCTCTATTTTTAATTAATTAATTAATTACTAATACCAGGTCTTCATACTCAGACTGAGATCTCAACATTGTCTCAGGCATTCAAAATCTCCAGCCTTCCTGGATCTCTAACTTACAGAGCTCAGATCATAGGACTTCTCAGAGTTTATAATTATGTGAGATAATACATTCTAATAAATCTCTTGGTATATGTGTATGTGTGTATGTGTGTGTGTTATACATCTACATCTATCTATATGTACCTGTATGCATGTATGTGTGACCCTATCATCTATATCTCCTATAGTTTCTGCTCCTCTGGAGTACCCTAATACATGTTCTTCGGTAATTTAGTCTATAAGGGCACCTGTACACATAACAGTTGCAACATGGATATAAATAACTATTGTAGATATTCATCATTTTCCCCCCTGTATCATCACTTCCTTGCCCACATGCACTCAAGTGCTGCTTTCTTAAAAAAAAAAAAAAAAAAAAAAAAAAAATTCTTCCTTGCTCAGTTGTTTTATTTTGCAAAAAACAAAGAATAAAGATAATGGTTAATTACTGAGAGAATAGCATAACTGGGAGAACAGTCTGTAGTTTCCAAGGAGCAACATAGCTGAAATGAAACAGTATGTATGTTTGTGTGCATGTTGTGTCTCAGAAAGAAGTGTAGAGAAAAGACGTTTAGTTAGAGCCATAAATGAAAAGTAGAGGCAAGATATATAAAACAACCATAGAAGTTGAATTTAATGAAAATTTTGGAGAAAGATCCAGAAAAATTTTCGAGAGCAGCCACTTGCAGGAAAGATGTTTGTTGCTGATATATATGTTGGAGAGCTGTTTAATTCTATTTAGAGATTCTTCTATGCAGTTCCTTTCTCTACTTTCTCAATCCAAGGTCAAATGATTGTCCTTTTGCATTTTGATTATATCAGTGTTATGTTTCTATGTCAGATTGCATAAATATTAGGTCTCAAAAATACATTGGGTCATCCAGTTTATTGCAGTTACATAATTGTAATAAAATATTGTAAATCTGAGGTAAGGTATGAACAAGCTGAGGTATGAACAAGTTGAGAAGAATCACCATTATGGAGAACTGTTACAGAAGAAAGTGTCCAGCATGCAGCTTCTGCACAGGTTTCCTACTGAGTTGTTCATCCCCTTCTTAAAATTGCAAGAATCCTTTCTTTTTTCAGAGACTCTTTCTTTGGAATAAAAGTTATGAATTTCCCAATATTTTGTGGGAAATTGGTATTACTACACAAATTTATCATTTTAACCTTGTCCAATATCCTTATCCTTTCTTGCTGTTTTTAAAAATTTTCCATTCAGGTTGGTCAATACTCTGCCTCAAGTGTTTATATTTGTACTGGAGTTTCATGAAATGTTTGTATTTGTATTGGAGTTTCATGAGATGAAGTTGGAGTGAATTGATATTTTATAAAAATTAATCTTTAAATCCATGACCATGATAGTCCTTTCTAATTGTGTCAGAATTTTATGTCCTTTGAGACTATAATAAAGCTCCTTTCATATAATTAGATCTTCCATATTGCTTGATAAAGTTACTTATTTATAGCAACTTCTGTATTTCTGGAACTTTATTTTTTTTAAATGATTTTATTTATTTATTTGACAGACAGAGATCACAAGTAGGCAGAGAGGCAGGCAGAGAGAGAGAGGAGGAAGCAGGCCCCCTGAGGAGCAGAGAGCCCAATACGGGGCTCGATCCCATGACTCTGGGATCATGACCTGAGCCGAAGGCAGAGGCTTTAACCCACTGAGCTATTTTTGGAACTTTTAAAATTTTTAAAGATTTTATTTATTTGAGAGGGAAAGAGAGAGCGCACAAGAGCAGGGGAAGGGAGAAGCAGACTCCCTGCTTAGCAGGGAGCCAAACATGGGACTGGGTCCCAGGACCTGGAGCTCATGACCTGAGCTGAAGGCAAATGCCCAACAGAATGAGCCAACCAGGTGTCCCTGGAAATAGATTTTTAAAGTATATTTCTGCTAGCACTGTATACGATGAGTTGTAGGTGTCACAGATTGGAAGTCAGGAAACTAGTTAGTTATTTACTGAAGCTGCCAAGGAGAGAAACAGCCAGAAAATGAAAGGGATTATGCAGACTTGAAAGGTAAGTAATAGTTGCTGTTAGGTGAAACTGTGGGCAAAGAACATAATGTTGTGCAAACTGTAGAGCACACACTCAAGGATGGTGCACATTCAAGGGCATGGTGGTGGGAGCTTAGCCCTGAGGCTAATCCTTCAGCATCTCTTGTAAGTCCATGGACTATGCAAAATCATTGCATTTTCTGATTATATGACTTAGTAGTCTTCTATTGCTTACATCTAAGAACTTGACATGTATCCACAAAAACAAAGGAAAAAAAAAAAAAGATTGGGGTGGGATCCAGGACTAACTACATAATAAAGAGACTAAATTCTGAATGAAATTGTATCTTATATCCTTGACTTTTTAGTATATCTAATTTGATCCTACATATATCAAGCTCAGAAAATATAAATATAGCTCATGACCTTATCTCTCAAACCTGTTCCTTGGCAGTATTCTCATTCTATATCCTTACTGTACAGCCTAGTTAAAGTTTTCTTTTTCTAAGGTTGTTAAAATAACATCTCATGTTACCTTTCTGCTTCAAGATTTTATATCTCAAATCTATCTTCTACGTTACTTACAAGCAAAATTACCTCAAGAAATAAATTTAATCATTTCTCTCCTGAAATCTCTTCAGTAGCTCACTGTCTTCTGTCTGTGGGATGAGGATCAATCTCTTTGGCAAATGATAAAAGGCTTACCCTGCATACCCACATTGTCTCAAGCGAACCCATGCTTTGTCCGTTAGTTTCTACGTCTCTAGTCTGGTTATGGTTTGCTATACTTACTTCACTATGTTACAGATTTGAACCTTTATTCATGCTGTCCTCTTTTTAGATTAACCTTCCTTTTTCTTTTGGCTAGCTTTAACAGTGACATGAGGGACATGTCTCTCAGGTATATGATCTCTAGATGGGACTAGATCTCTAGATGGTAATCTCCCCATACCACTCTATACAATTTTCTATCATTAATCCCACATTTTATTATGCATTTTTTCCATATGTAAAATACTGATTTCTGATTTTGAATCAGAATACTGATTCAAAAATTCAAATATTTCTGAGGACAAGAACTGGATGTCATTCATGTTTGGTCCCTAATGTCCATTAATATTAACATTATATGACACATAATAATACTTAAGAGATGATGATTCTGGGGGCACCTGGGTGGCTCAGCAAGTTAAACGTCTGATTCCTGATTGTGGCTCAGGTTGTGATCTCACAGTAATGAGATCAAGCCACACATGGGGCTCCATGCTCAGTGTGGAGTCTGCTTGAGATTCTCTCTCCCTCTTCCCCAAACCCACTCATGTGCACACATATGCTCTGTCTCTAAATAAGTAAATAAAACCTTATTTTAAAAAATGATTCTGTCATTTCAGGCAATGTAGCAGACTGAAATATGAAGATGAAATTGGATAATGTTTTTGAAAGCATGTTATAAACTCCAAAATATAATCTGTGCTTTAGTTATTGTTATGGCCATAATTAGAGTACTTTTAGCTGGAAGGATGTTAAGGTTAAGACATACATATTTTTAGGGGTTGGCTATATTACACAATACAGGAATAAACTTAGTGATTTTACCTATAAAATAATATATAGTACAATTTGATGAAATCTGGTGGCTTAACATAGTTATACAATATACGTTACATTTTAAATGTGATTTTTTTTTAGCTTTCTTTTTTTAGCTTTAGAAAGAAATATCATTGCAGGATGAGTTATTGCTTGTTTTTGTCAGTGCCCTGTGACATTTCCATTCAGTATAACAATATTGGAGAGTTTTATTAGAGTTCCACATTAAATAACTATGATGCCTATTGAATTTATCAGATTTATAACAGTTTTTGGAAATACATAATATGTTGTGTGTGTAAATGCAAGACACCAAAATATAACATCTCTTATTTCATATTATATTGTTCTTATTTTAGGTAGGAAGTATTGTAGAATTATCTTTGGACCCATTTTATTAATTGAGCAAATTTATTTATAATGTTGTTTATGGCATTTTGATACTCTTGACTGTGAGTTTATGTTTGAATCTCTCAGATACAAATACAAATAATAATACTTTAATATAGGGAATTAAAAGATACAAATTACTTTTTAGATAATTTTGAGAAAACTGTTACTATATATCTCTAATTTCATAATAAATAAAGGCATAACTATCTAAAAATGTGTTTAGTATAGCTGCATTATATAATCTATTGCATCATAGGAAATTTCACTTCTGAAAAATAAATATGAATTTTGTCCGTTATTGCAGAAATATATATTCACTTCATTTATATTAGTATGTAATAGACAAGTAACTGTAAAATTTCAATTTTCACTTAAAAGTATTTATCTGTGGTATTGTGTGTATTTTGTCACATATTCAGTATTAAAAATGGAAATTTTAAATTTTCCAAGAAGTAAATATTTACCTGTACACATGCATAGCTACTTGAGTATGAGTGGAAATACTTCTCTCCATGTATGTATATGTGCTTGACATATATTCAGTGTATAATAACAGATGGCATTTTAAACAGATATAAAGTACAGTAGGCCTAATTCCTCTCTGGAATTGCTTGTATTCTAAAGTTCTCTGACCTTGAATAGTGCAAGTCTTCCTATTGCTTCACTTAGTTTCCACCCCTTTTTCTTCTTTCAATTTTCTTTAGAACCAAGGTCAGACCTTCTATATCAGTTCCCTACAGAGTATGAAATGGCTTATGAAAAAGTACAGAGGCTATTTGGGGTTAGAGATACAGCTTAAAGGGAAACATCTAAAGACAAAATGTTGGAAAGGCCCAAAGGTTTCATGTGCAACCCTTAAAGGAAAAAAAAAATTAATAAAGTTTCACACAGATACTAAAACTATATATGAATTGATTTCAACTTTGATGGAAAGTCCTTTCAAAGTCTGACAGGAGATTATACGTAATTGCCATTTTAAGAGAGTTCTTGCTTACTGTTATGTCAAAACTATTACTTTTTTTACATTATGTAACATTTCTGCCTATAATATCCCTTATTGTTTTAGCTGTTCCTGTCCAAAATCTGTTTAAACAACGCATATAGAGTCAATGATAATTCAATTTCTGAACTTTTATGATTTTTCTATGTGAATGAATAAGGGAATGAGAAGCAAATCACAATGTTCCTGCTCCTGACACCTAAATCTAAAATGAAACTTGTTTAAAATACACACACATACATTTATACAATACAGTTTTATAGTTGCATAGTTTGCAAGGGTGAAATTAATGATATGAGAAAAGCAGAAATCGAACAGGATGTCATCTAACATGGAAAAAATATATAACCAAATATATCAGTTTCTTAGAGCTGCCATAACAAAGTACCACAAAATGTGTGGCTTAAAACAATAGAAATCTATTCTCTCACAATTCTGGAGGACAGAAGTCTGAAATCAAGGTGTCAGCAGGGCTTTTCATAAATGGCTTTTATTATGTTGAAGTAATTTCCTTCTATTTCTTGTTTGTTGACTTTTTTTTAACCGAAAGATTTTTGAGTTTTGTCAAATATTTTTTTCTGCATCAAGATTACCATACACCTTTTTTTATTTTTATTTTTTCCTCATTCTGTTAATGTGATATATCACATTGATTTTCAAATGTTGAAACATCCTGCATTCCAGAAATAAATCCCACTTGGTCATGGCATATAATCCATTTAATGTATTTTTGAATTGGTTTGCTAATATTTTGTTGAGGATTTTCGCTTCAATATTAATCAGTGATATTGGTCTGTAATATTTTTTCTTATAGTATCTTTGCTGGGCTTTAATATTAGGATAATGCAGGCCTCATAAATGAACTTGGAAATATTCCCTCCTTTTCAAGCTTTCACACAAGTTTGAGAAGGATTTGTCTTAATTCTTTAAATGTTTGGTAGAATTCACCAGTGAAGCCACCTGGTCTTATTATTTTCTTTGTTGGGAGGTTTTGATTTCTGATGTAATGTCCTGTTTAACTGTATGTCTGTTCAGATTTTTTTTTTCTTCCTGAGTCAGTCTTGGTAGGTTGCACTTTTCTATGAATGTATCCATTTCTTCTAGGTTATCCAATGCGTTGGCATAGTGTATTAGAATTCTTTTTATTTCTGTAGCATCAGCTGTAATACCTCTTCTTTCATTTCAGATTTTTGTTTAAATTTTCTTTTTCTGCTTTAGTATATAGTTAAGGCTTTGTCAATTTTGTTGATCCTTTCAAAAAAACAGCGCTTAGCTTTATTTTTTTCTATTCTACTCTTTATTTTCTTCCTTCTGCTAACTTTGGGCATAGTTTCCCAGTCCTACTTATAGGACCCCGCAGGTCCTATAAGTTTAAAGTTAGACTGTTGTTTTGAGATCTTTCTTTTCTAAGTTCAGACACTTATCATTATAAACTTCTTAGTAATGCTTTCACTGCATCCTAAGTTTTGGCATGTTGTAGTTTTGTTTTCCTCTCTCTCAAAATCTTTTCTAATTTCCGTGCAATTTCTTTTTTCACCCATTGATTACTCAAGAGCATATTGTTTAATTTTCACATATACATGAATTTTACAGTTTTCCTTTTGTTATTGATCCTCCTTTCAAAGCTTCTTTGAAACAGTTATTTTAAGGTGGTTTTTTGTTTGTTTGTTTGTTTGTTTGTTATTTTGGCAGTTAATTCATAGGTCTCCATTTATTTAAGGTCGGTTTCTTTATTGGTTCACCTTTTGCTCTTTTCCACATGACTCCCCCCCCCCCCCCAACCCCGGGATTGGTCATTTGAAAAAAGAAGAAAAAAAAAGAATCAACCCATGCCCAGCCTTTACAGACTGTTTTCCTATAAGGGAAGATCTTTAACAATCAGCTTGGGTAAAGGTTTCAGGGGGTTTCTCACACCCTTCCAGGGGTATGTGGTTTCTGTAGGCTTCTGTTTATAGTTCACCACTTAGGTTCACGGTTGTTTTTTCAGGAGTTCATACTGTCTCGCAGTCTGGTGTCTACAGCACAGCAGTATTTGGCCCTGCTCCAAGCCCCTGCTCTCAGAACTGGGGCACCCGAGGTCGGAGGTCAGCTGTTAGCCAACTGCCTCCAGGCCCCTTCCACCGGCCCTCTAGGTCCCTCGCGTCAGTCTCAGAAAAGCTGGAACGTTGGGCCCGATCCTGCTCTTCCCTTCCCCTCCTGCGGGACAAGCCACCAGTTGCATGTTTCCTCCAACAGCTCTGAGCTGTGCCAGCTCAAGGTAAGGACTCTCTTGCTCTCTTGGGTAAAATGCAACAGCTTTTTTTTTTCTTTCATCCCTTTCAACAGGACTTCTCTTGGTTTTGCCTTTGCCCGAGGTACTGGGATTTCTTCACTGGTTCCTGGGGTTCTTATAAAGGCTTTTGGGATCTTGGCCTGTTCAGTTTCTGGGTGGAGGAAAAGGTCGGGGCTTCCTGATTCCTCAGTCTTCCTGCTTTGGCTCAGGCTGGCTCAGGCTTTGTTTCTTTTGAGGCCTCTCTCCACGGTTTGCGGATTCCTGCCTTCTCGCTGTGTCCTCGCGGTTCTCACTGCGTCTGCTGTGTATCCTGATCGCGTCTCAGTAAGGCCCTTGGCCATGCTGGTTTGGGGTACACCCATATGGCTTTGTTTTGCCTTAATTACGTCTTTAAAGGTTTGATCTCCAAATAGTCACATCTGAAGATATGCGTGGTAAGAACTTCAGCAGAGGGACTCTGGGGGAACACAATTCAGCCCAGAACAGATTCTGAAAAAAATTTGGGAACAATACATTTTTGATAAATGTAGATATAAGGGGGCCATAAAACGCATCATTCGTTTTTAAGAAAACGAATGATGTATTTTACAGTGACTAACATAATACAATAAAATTTTTCTTAAAATGTTGAAAAAAATGAAAAAAAAAAAACCCTCAAAAGAAATAAGGAGACCCATCACGTTAAAGTTAGTAATTATTAATAATAAAAACTAGACTTCTGAAACAAATGAGAATAAAAATAAAATACTTTAAAAAGAGGATCACATATTTGAGTTAATGTTAAAAGATCACAAATTTGAGTTAATGTTGAGTTACTGTAGATGTTAAATTAAGAACAATTTTAATGCATGAGAAATTTCTGAGCTGTATAGTGCTGAAAAATAACAGTAAAACAAGGACATTGATAAACAAGAAAAGCTATCTGGCAATGAAAACTCAAGGGCCTGCTATTTTGTTTTTTAACATTTGACCCAGGAAGAAGTAGCTCTGTAAATTTCAAAATATCTATTTGCTTTTCTTGACTACTTTAAATCTATAATTGATAGAGTATGAACTTTGAACAACAAATGTAACAGAGATCCTTCTCATTATTTTTAACAGAATTTCTCCTTAAGTAAAGTTTTATTGAATACTTATAAGAAGAACAAAGAGAATGTAAACATTTTATACAACACGTGTTTTGATATTTATATGCTCCACTTTTTTTCAAACGTAATCTTTATACAATAAATGATACAAGAAAGTTTCAATGTTAAATGTAAGCCAAAATTTAAAAAGTAAGCATTTTTAGGAAAAAATGAAAAGTGACTTGGGTCAGTTAAAGTAGTAATGTTTTTGGATCTTCAGTGAAATCTGAATAAAACACAAGTGGTATTCCTGAAAACTGGGGTCAGAGAAATCCTCGGTGACACAAAAGCATAAATCTCAGTATAGCCTCTAGCCTACTGTGATTCAGCAACTTTTTCTGAAAAACATAGACTTGATTGTGACTGCTGGATATCATTGCTGGGCTTGCTGAGTTTTAATCAGTAATATTCCCATCTTATGGGAATAACACAAAATAGAAGAAATGATTTTAGGGTAGACATTTGAACTCTTGTACTTCTTCAGTCCAGAGTTGGATAACATTAATATCAGTGCCCACTTTGTTTGATGATTATGAGAAAAGAAATTTGAGTTTTAGTTTGAGAGACTCATTTTCGCTGCTGCATACTGAAAGTAGTCACTCATCTTCAAATAGCAGCTGCTGACATCTAGAGAAGAATTTGGAAAATTCTATTTAGAATCCAATCTGCTTTCACATAACTTATGTAAGTTGTTTACCTCATTCTTTTTTTTTTTTTTTTTTTTTTTTTTTTTTCCTCATTCTTTATTGCAGAGGTTATCTGCATAAAAAAAGAATCCTTATTTCTCCAGAATTCATCTGTGATCGCTGTTTTGCCACCTGTAATGGTAATTTTCTCTCTGTGGAATCAAAACTGATAGCTTTGGAAAGACTGGGACTTGCAAAAACGCTTTTATTTCTACACAGATAATACATACTATTTCATCATAGCTACTTCCAAGCTCTTGTTCATATTAGTACTTCCAGGACACCGTTATAAGATTTATCAATAAAATCTGAGGCATTTTTACATCTTTATTTATTTATTAAAATATATCAAAGATAACAACATTCACTTGTGATAGCTCTTTGTAACTGATTTCCATGACAGACTATTTTATTTTTTAAAGAATATTAAAAATATTTGCCATATATCATCTCCTTTGATTTCTCAGCAACTTTCAAATATAGGTCTTTTTTTTTTTTTTTAAAGATTTTATTTATTTATTTGACAGAGAGAGATGACAAGTAGATGGAGAGAGAGGCAGGCAGAGAGAGAGAGAGGGAAGCAGGCTCCCTGCTGAGCAGAGAGCCCGATATGGGACTTGATCCCAGGACCCTGAGATCGTGACCTGAGCCGAAGGCAGCGGCTTAAACCACTGAGCCACCCAGGCGCCCCTCAAATATAGGTCTTACTTTCATTACTGGTGAAAAGATTGAGGCATTAACATATGAATCTTGACTTTGGGATAATAAAGTTCAGAATCTCAGATATTCCCTCTTCAGGCATTATAGTTAGGAAATAAAGAAAAATGTAACTTTTATAATTTAAAAAAGTGAAAGCAGAAACGAAACAAATAAAAAACCCACCAAAAGCCAAAAAAACTGAACTCTAGACACTTGTTAACATTGCTTGCACTTTCCTTGAGGGAGGAGACTGTTTCACGTTTACTATTGTATCTTCAGCATCAAGCACGCTATCTTTGAATAAGTATGTATGTATATGTTTGTGTGCATGGGTTTATTTATAGATTATGTGTTCTAGTTTTTAAAGTGCTTAGAACTATCATCTTTTGATGTAATAAAGAATGAGTTTTTTTATAATAAACAATAAAAGTTTAAGTTTTCCTATGAATAATATTCTTTATTCCAAATTGAATAAAATAATATTGGGAAATAGAAACTAAGCTGAAAATTATACTAAAAACTGTGAAAATTGGGGCTCATGAATTTCCAAAAGTAATTAAATCTTACCCAAATGCTGCATCTGAGTCTTGTTTTGTGTATCCCGTTAGGCAGCTTCAAGAAAACTATAGCTGTGCAATCATAACTTCCTTTTTTAAAATTTTTTAACATCTGTAATGGAGATACTCTAAAAAGCACGGAATAGGTGCATTGATTTAATTTCTGAAATTTAAAAAAAGTGGGAATTAATCACAGCCCCTACAACACAACTAGGATGGTGTGAGCACAAAGAACCAAACACAACAGAGCAGGTATGGAGTGATTTTATTTAAATGGCCAGAGGGTCTTAGAAGTCCCCCTGGGATAGTGACTGAAACAAGGGGCACTTCTGTACCTCTAATGATCTATTTCTTGATCTGGGACAAGTTTTATTGTTGCACTAATTTTTTGAAAATTACTTGTGCATTACATTTGGGATTTGTGGATGTATATGTTGTACATCAGTAAATATGTGGTATATAATATGCAAAATTTATAATATTTTCATAGCACTACATGTGTATGCATTCTTTTTTTTTTTTTTTTTTAAAGATTTTATTTATTTATTTTACAGAGAGAGATCACAAGTAGGCAGAGAGGCAGGCAGAGAGAGAGAGAGGAGGAAGCAGGCTCCTGCTGAGCAGAGAGCCCGATGCGGGACTCGATCCCAGGACCCTGAGATCATGACCTGAGCCGAAGGCAGTGGCTTAACCCACTGAGCCACCCAGGCGCCCATGTGTATGCATTCTTGAAAGTTTGAATAAATACCATGACAAGGATAAATATATTTATCAACTCTTTCTCTTAAAGCTCTGTAGTATATGTCCATGGTGCTCTCATTTATCCCATTTACTTTTTTCACCCACTCTCTAGGGTAATAAATAATAATATAAAACTAAAGTAAAGATATTTATTTGTAAATGTATTATTTATAACGTTAGCTTCTAATTCTTGATTAAAAGGAGAGTAATGAGTATTTTTCTTTACTTTGGTTGGTTTTCCTTTTGTGGTCTTGATCTAAACTCTGAAAAGTAAAATATAAAGGAGCACAGGTATATAAAAGGAAAAAATAGAATTACTTTTTTCTTTTATTGTTTTATTTATGATGTAACATGCCAAGCAGGAGTGAGGGTGAAGCTTAAACTTGAACATTTGCTTTTACATTTTCTTGCAAATGCATTATTTTATTGGTCTTCTTTATTATTGTCACTTATAAGGGCTAGTCTATTTGGCTACATTTGAATGCATTGAACTTGATACTCATCATTATAAAAATGTCAGACATATTTATGAGCTGAATCTTCCCACATTAAGCTGTTTTTCAGCTTTCAGTGTTAAAGAAAACAAAAATCTAAATTTGTTGCTTCAATTTAAAAGTTACATAAATACCTGGATTTGTGTGTGTGTGTGTGTGTGTGTGTGTGAGAGAGAGAGAGAGAGAGAGAGAGAGAGACATCTGAACCTACACTGATACAGTTGCAAAATTTGTTTAAACTTAATGGTGAACTTTTCCCTGTTATGTTGTACCATGTGTCTGTAGTCCATCATAGCCTTGACCCCATCCACCCAATACCTATTTATTAACCTAATATTTCCTTTTCCTCATTTATGTCACCTCCCTACCTTAAGCATTTGTCATCATATAATGTCATAGACTTAGAGTTATTTATGTTAGTTTGTGAGGGCTTCCATAACAAAATACCACAAACTGGGTGAGTTAGGCAACATAAATTTATTTTCTTAGAGTTCTGGAGGCTAGAAGTTAATAATGAAGGTGCTGTCAAATCCAGTTTCTGGCGGGGTTTCTCTTCCTGGCTTGTAGAAGGTGACTGTTTATATGTATGTGTGCATGGGGTGAGGTGTGTAGGTGTGTTTATAGTTATAGATAGTTACTTAGGCATGACTTTCTCAGGTGTCATGGAATTACTTTTCTAATGATTGCCTTTGCTCTCAAATGTTTGCATATATATTTTTGTGTTATTTTTATAGGTTATGTGCTGCTTCCTTTTTCCAGGAGAGTTGTTTATAGAATATTTATGGTTAGATGCCTACAGGAGCATTTAGAAGCTATTTGAGATATTCAGTCATTGTAGAAAATTTTCTAAAGAAAAAGGGGTTTGAGCACGAGTTCAGTTTTACCTTTAGAACTCTCATCAAAGCATTCAGAGATAGGTGGCATGTTCACAATAAAAAAATACCTCTATTGCCTCAATCAATTACTAAGACTCGTATCACTTTCTGAAGATATGGTTTGATTAAGATAGTATATGTTTTGGGCGCCTGGGTGGCTCAGTGGTTTAAAGCCTCTGCCTTCAGCTCAGGTCATGATCTCAGGGTCCTGGGATTGAGCCCTGCATCAGGCTCTCTCCTCAGCAGGGAGCCTGTTTCTTCCCTCTCTCTCTGCCTGCCTCTCTGCCTGCTCGTGATCTATCAAATAAAAAAACCTAAAGATATTATATGTTGAATTCTGAATCCTGTAGTATTTAGAGCCAAAATATTCATTTCCCTCAGGTGCAAGCAAGGGATTTTGCTTTGTACTGCAGATGCCAGTTAATTTTGGTATATGTGCCTTAGATTTTGATATCTGTAGCTAACTATGGGTTCTTCTCTACTCTTCACCCTAAATTTATTTCTGTACTGTTGTTATTGCTTTGGGAAATCTTTCAATATATTTTATAGTTTTGAGTTTTATCTGTTAGCTTTTAAATTGCGCATACTTTTTTTTTTTGGCCACACTGAAATTTTTTTTTTTGTTTGTTTGTTTCTTATCCCCTGTTGTTTTTAGGTTTTGTTTTATTGTTGTTTCATTTTGTCTAGAAGAAAAAGCATATGGAATGCAATTTCTGGTTTCAGTTATTTATCTTTCAATATTTCTCACTCATTTTTTTACTATAGTTTCTCTAGTCATCTTTGGATTAGAAAGTTTTGTTCACTCACTAGCAGTTCCTTCTGGAGAAGCTTATAATTACAACAATATTTTCAAGCATTGTCATATAGAAATATATTTTTCTGTTACCTTTGTTTTTGAATATAAGGTTGCAAGGATTTTGAAATCTTGAACCTTTATTTTTTTCCCTTGAGGACAAGATAGATCTTGCTCTAATATCTCTATACAGTGTGTAGCACTATAAAGATGTTTTCTTGAGATTATTGCTGTGTTCTATTCAAGACCATATCTTTTAATAGATTATGTGTCCCATTTTAATCACAATACCTTTGATAGTCCAAAAAAATTACATGTACAGTTATATGTGGGATACATTTTTGAAAGCAGAGCTTTATAGAATTTATTGCCAATAACAACAAATTCCAAAAATCAACTCTAAAAGCCATATTATTTTAAACTATGTCATTAACATTAATGGTGCTTAGCATTCATCATGTATACTTTTCAGGAATTTTGCAAGCTTATTAGTCAATGAGACATTATTAAAATTAAAAAAAACCTTAATATTATATTAATAACAGAAAAAGTTCCTCAAAGCCAATCACTTCTGAGTATTTACATTTACTTTGAGCCATGCTCTTTAAGTTGTGTCTGTGTTGTGGAGATGCTGTAACTACTATGTCTCTCCTTGTAACCATGTATTCAGTGGTAGCTTGATCAGTTCCTGTGGCAGTATTTGCATCTGAAAATAGGTAAAAATCAAGTCTTAATTTATTTTGTTGTTTTTGTGTTGACTTATATGAGGGAGAATATGTTAATAATGTAGATCAAACCTACAAGTGTATTGTATTTGTAGCCTGTGTTGTGAATAGCACAGACCACTGAGGAAATCATCTCCCAGGATATAAAATGGCTTATCTGATTTAGGAAAGAATCACTGACACATCACTGACAAATAGCTGAAGTTTCTGCATACTTCAGAATGAAACTGAAAGAGGTTTGACTTAATGAATACAATTTGTACAATGGTGGGAAATTTACAGTAGATCATATATTAGTTTTAATGGCAATAACTTCATTGGGGAAGGAATTTCTGGATTGAATAGCAATTCCATTTGTCATGGATGAACTACATCTATAGATTGGCTAAGAATACAAGAGCTCATTGGAAATCTAACAGACTTCTTGTGAGAATCAATTTGTACTTCAAATTTACCATAAAGAATATGACATTTTATTATTTCTCATAATCCTTTTTATTAATGTAACTCCTATTACATTTTTCTATGTAAACATATACACATGTTTTCTCCAGGGAGCCATGTATAAGACATTCATTAACCCATCATTGTGTACATTGTAACAAGATCACCACATGTACATCAGACTTTGCAAAGCATGGTGGCAGTGATCATGTTATAGAATTATTTGGTATAACCCTGCCACAAATCCCCAAATGAAGCTATCCTCATTTGCCGCAGTGAGGCTGATGATTCACACAGGAATATGAACACAAGAATTTAGTTCTCTGAACTTCTAAGAATTTCAGAAAATACAAGATAAAGGTAATATATCTTTTAAAGTTTTAAAAAGATTTTATTTATTTTAGAGAGAGCCTGAGTTAGGGGGAGGGTAAGAGGAAGAGGGACAGAGAGAGAATCTCAAACAGTGCAAAGTTCAGCAGGGGGCTCCATCTCAGGATTCTGAGATCATGACCTTAGCCAAAACTGAGTCAGGATGCTTAACTGACTGAACCACCCAGGTGCCTTAGAAAGGAAATATCATTGTCTTAATTGCCTTACTACATTACACTAATAAGCTTAGTAGCATTTATTTTCTTTCTGCATTCAATAATCTACCATCCAAATTAATGATTTTTAAGGTTTTTCTAAAGTAGATGTGGTCCACATTTCATTTAATGGTTGCTCCATTAAAGAAGAGGTATTTTCTTTTCTTTTCTTTTTTTTTTTTTTTAAGGATTTTATTTATTTATTTGACAGAGATCACAAGTAGGCAGAGAGAGAGAGAGGAGGAAGCAGGCTCCCCAAGGAGCAGAGAGCCTGCTGCGGGGCTCCATCCCAAGTCCCTGGGATTATGACCTAAGCCAACCGCAGAGGCTTAACCAACTGAGCCACCCAGGCGCCCCAAGAAGAGGTATTTTCATAAGAACTAAATAAATGTATTTATCAAGAGGACCATGCTCCTTACTCAAAAGCTATTGTTTCCTTGATGTAGATCAGGAGAGGAAACAAGTTGTTATATTTTGTAGTCTCACTGGTATTGTTAGCAAATAATGTTAAGGACTTAAATGACGGAAACTTGTTAGCCTTTGTGACCAAAAATTAGGAAAGGATTGAAGACTAATCTCTTGGTGTATGTGATGCTTATAACATATTATTTATAAGAGGAATGATAAATCAATGAAATAAAAAAAGACATAAAATGTCTCATTGATATTTCCTTTAGCCATAGATGTCATCTTAAATAGAGTTTACGTAGTCAGATATTAATGGAGTAACAAATACGAAAAACAGTAGTCTACTTTGGCTGGCACCAATTCAAATTGATTATCATATTCTGTACCACAACCTCTGGATCAAATAAAAATTCAACAGTTTTAGATGTTTTCCTGTAAATAGATTATGGAGATTAAACAAAACTGGAAAATGTGATCAACACAACTTCCTAAAGATATAAAGAATGGAATAGAGAACTTAGAAATATTAATTTTCCCTCATCCTCAACAGGAAAGTACTTCATGTTTTCAAAAACTTAGTAGATGGACTCTTGCCTACTGCTGCACCTTGATATTCCACAGCCACCAGAATATCAGTGCGATCTTTTAAATGTAAATTGTTGTCAACACATCAAGTCTTAAAAAACATATGATTTGATGGGGCGCCTGGGTGGCTCAGTGGGTTAAGCCGCTGCCTTCAGCTCAGGTCGTGACCTCAGAGTCCTGGAATCGAGTCCCGCATCAGGCTCTCTGCTCAGCAGGGAGCCTGCTTCCTTCTCTCTCTCTCTGCCAGCCTCTCTACCTACCTGTGATCTCTCTCTGTAACATAAATAAATAAAATTAAAAAAACAAACAAACATATGATTTGGAAAGAATATTCAAATCCCTTTCTGTTCCAACTGTATGAGAAAACAGGTGTATTTGGTGTTTTGAAAGACTGCAGTTACTCACACAGTGTTTTTGCTGTGTACATCTGTGTGCTTGTTTTATATTTTAATAGTTTATGTTTCAAGAATTTGCATTGTTGGCATGCTTTTTTATTTTTTCTGTTATTTAAAATGAAGTGGTGGAATATATCTGAAATATCTCTATATAAAAGGTGAAAAGTAAAACACATTAATGTACCAAAATTACATAGGACGTATCAAACCCCAGCAAAAATAGGTCTTATAAAAAAACAAAACAAAACACAACATTCTGTGAAAGGCAGTTAATCTAATTGTTTTTCCATTTTTGAATCATCACCACTTTAAGCAATGTATTTTTTAAGACTCGTTGAAGGGATTTTTTCATGAATGAGTAAGATACCCTTTGTGGATGACAGAACCCATGCCATAGAATGAAAATTACGCAGAGGTAAATTTGAGCAGAACAGATTATAAGAGTTTTAGAAATAGATTTCGTTTTATACATATGTTTACTTCTTAGTAAGGTAGTGGTGAGAAACTTAGCCAGAACAATGTCAGGCTTTAGGTAGTTTGGAAATTCTCTTCTCCTTGTATTGCTAAACTATGATTTTCTGCCCTATATTCAATGGGGCTTTTAAACCTGTGCTTGTCCATCACAATCTCATTTTTTCCTGTGTTACAAAAATTACAGAGACATTTCTCTATGTATTTCTGTAATTGCTAGTGTTTCATCTTTTAAATAAAAGGATCACTATCCATATTTGATTAAGCACTTTTGCTATCTTTCCTGTATGTTTTGTAAAATTGCTTCCTCTTAGATGTTAGTTATTGCTCTGTAAATTTTGTCTCTTTTAGATTGTGTCTTTTTGATACTTGGTCTGTCTTTTTGTTCTAAGGTGAATAAAGATTTTCTGATCTACATTGTTTCACCAATGATAAATACTATGTTTTGTATCATCTGGTGTAAGAAGAGAAACTTTATCACTGATAACTGAAAGTAGATTAAATAATGGGTAGATATAAAGTGTCTATATGTATTTATTAATATTATTTATTTCCTGATATCTTAATAACCCCATTAATTTTTTAATTATTCCTTTTGGCTGTATGATCTCACTGTTTGGATCTTAGGATTTCTCCTGTTTAAATACTACATGACCATTGCATTGTAAAATATGCAATTTGCCATAACATAACATGCTTGACTTTTTTTATTTTACCCGAGTTAAATACTGAGTGCATGGTGATAACGGGTAGGAGGTTAAAAAACTCAAATTTTAGAACTCAGTGAAACATGTCTTTACTTGGAATTAATTAATCACTCAATTATAGAGTGGTATAACACTTACTACAGATGTTGAAGATATTTATTTAGATACATCATCAGAAGAACTTGAGATAAATTCCTGTAATGAGTAATTATGCCACAGTTAAAAATCTCTGATAGGGAAATATTAAACAAAATCCTCAAAATCATCGTGTTCTATATTGACTAAACTGAAGACTGAGAATTAGCTGTAGATGCTGCTACCTTTCTTAATAATACATCCTTAATAGGTTACTGTTCACAAGGATCACAACAAATAACTATTTATTACTTGAATGATGTCTAGTTATATTTTGTTTAATCAGCATTGAGGAACGTTTAGTGTTAATACAAAAATAGCCACCGCCCACCTATTTCTGTTCATAATGTGGGACTTATGAGAAAAATAGCTATGATTTATTAATCTTTTATGCTATATCATGGAAAGTTTAAATAAAATATCCATTCTAATCAAATTTAATATGGTAGTTAATGCTAAACAATTAGCCATATTAAAGAAGCTGCACCACTACTAAGATAGTTTCCTTTTATCTATTTTTGCTAAGATTGTTTTTTAATCATGTTGTGTGGATATTGAATTTTTGTTAAGCAGCTCTTCTGCTAACACTGGAATAACCCGATGGCATTTTTTCTTTAATTTGTAAAGATTGTGAATTATATTAGTCAGTTTTCTAATATTAAAATAACACTGCAACCTGGGCATTTTTCAAATGGTTTCCTCAAATCTTATTATATATGCTGGATTAGTTGACTCATTTTGTTAAAGATATTTATATTGATATTTTATCAGAGATTGATATTTTTCTCCCAGAATTTTTTCTCCCTTTCTTCTTATTACATATAGAAACCACTCAATGTACTGCTCTCCCCACATTTTGCCCAATCTGATGTAGTTGTAATGGTTCATTTGTCTACTTATCCTGAAGATAGTATATATATCAACCTTCTTTGAAGTTAGAAGTCATCAGGAGAATTTGATCCAAATGATATGTGCATTTTCCATGACCCATTCTGTCCTTGCCCTCTGTTCTTTCCCTCTGTGAGAGGGAGAAGCAGACTTATCCTTGGGTAGAGAACCAGATATGGGGTTCAGTCCCATGACCCTGAGATCATGACTCAAGCTAAAGGCAGACACTTAACTGACTGAGCCACCCAGGCTTCCCTGACAAATTTTATTATTTTTTTAGGATTAGGAAATTGTTCATAAACATTTCATATTTATTTGCCTGATTTATTTTAATCTCTTGTTTTTCCTTGTCTGTAATATCATTAGTATTTTTTTTCTAATTTCTGATATTAGTTGTTTTTCTCTCCCTCTTGCAATCAGTCTTCCCATTTTATTAGCTTAAAAAATCTGTTTCTAGCTTTCTTGTCTTGAACATTGAATGTTTATATTTAATTATTTTTCTTTTAATTATGATTCTTTGATTTTCTTTTTCTTATTTTGCTGCTGCTATTTTTCAGATGTTCAGTTTTTACATTTTTTATAAGTACTTAAGCTGCATTTAGTGCATATTTAATATAGCACGATATATTTAATATATAATATCATTTAAAATATTCTGGTTTGTAATACTATTTATTGGTCCAAGTGTTACTAAAAATCTTTTCTTAATTTCCAAATATATGATATATTTCTAGTTACTATTTTGTTACTGATTTTTAGCTTATTTCATTGAAATTAGATAATTACTTTATGTCTTATTCTTTTAAAAGTTTTGAAACTTTCTTAAATATTCTTAAGATAAAGAGTTCTTGTGCATGGAAAGAGTGTTTAATTCTTCTATTGAAATTAGTGTGATTTAAAAAGTTGGTCAGATTTGTTATATATATATATATTTTTTTTTAAGATTTTATTTATTTATTTGACAGAAAGAGATCACAAGTAGGCAAAGAGACAGGCAGAGAGAGAGGGGGAATCCAGCTCCCTGCTGAGCAGAGAGCCAGATGATGTGGGGGTTGATCTCAGGACCCTGAGATCATGACCTGAGCCAAGGGCAGAGGCTTAACCCACTGAGCCCCTGTTAATTATATTTTTGAAATCTTCTCTATCCTCATAGATGTCAGATAGATATCTTTTTCTTCATGAAGAAGCAACAATTTCTAGTAACCTATTTCGTTTGATATTGACATAGCTTTCTCATCATTTTTTGTTTCTATTTGAATTTGCAAGCTATACATTCTGATTTTATCTATCCTTACAAGGTTTTCATATTGCATGTTTTATAATGGACTGTAATTTTATTCTTTGCTAGTTCAGTTACATTTTCAGTTACATCTTTGTTAGTTCAGTTACATTTGGTCTGAATATGTCTTTATTTCTAAAGACTTTTTTTTCCCCCCTCTGAAGGTAGCGTTCTAGATTAGCAGGCATTTTTTTTAAATTAATATCATTTTATAGTCTTTCATCATTGTTTCTCTTAATAATCTAACTGTACATACAATTGCTAATCTTTTCAGGGAATCTGTTTTTTTCCTCCCACATCTGAGTACTTTTAGAATTTTCTGCTATTCCTGTTTTTTTTGCAGTTTTGTTAGGTAGAAGCTAAACTTGACTAGTGGAAGGAATGCCCTGAGGCAGAGTCCCAGGTTCTTGAAGGGGAGTGATAAAGAGATGAGAGCGGGAGGACAGTAATGAGTAAGCTAAACATTAAAAGCATTAAAAGCATGGGAACACAACTTCTGACCCTGTGACTTTCAAGACCCTGGGGCAGACCAATCAAGAGCATGGTGGGTGCATGCACTCTCATCTTCCACCTCTGCTCCAGAGTAACCCCTAGACTCACTGTAATGCATTTGCATTGTGGGAATAGCTCCCCCACCTCACACCTCTTGGAGGAAGGCTAGCATGACAGTTCTGGTACAAACAACCTTGTAGGATCAAAAATTTGGCAAACTGTAGGAGGAGTTACCCAAAACTCCCAAACTGTGGGTGGAGTTACCCAAATGATTGGAAGCAGGCTCTATTAAAGACCACCCCACTGGATGTTATAGCTAAGGGAGACAACAAATATCCCATACCAAAGCAACCTAGACCCAGTTCCACCTTGGAACTTGACCACTCTCCTACCTTGAGAGAGCATCTTTGCTTTAATAAACTGCTTTGTGCTTGCTACTTCCCTTCCAACTGTCTTTATTCAAGCATGGATCACCACATAAATCTTTCCTTGGAGAATCCAAGGACTAAGACCTCCATTTACACAATGCAGACTCTCTCACTGGTAACATCTTTTGGTGCTTCAACTCTGATGGCTTTGCGTCCAGCTCAGGTCTCAATCATTCCCCTTCAAGGACTTGGAACTCTGCCTTCCACTGCTTATATCTAGCTTATGCCTAACAGTTTCATTATGTTTTACAGTTATCCTATTTTATATTAATTTGAATCGATGTCTTTAATCATTTAAAAACATCAACCAATATATCTCCAAATATTGCTACTCATTCATTAATATTTTATGTTTTATTTTGAGATTTTAGTTAATCTTTTAATGAATATATTTATTCGTTTGTAACTCTTGTTTTCTCTGTTATCATTCATCCAGTTTTTACTTAGCACATTCCAAGTAATTTTGTATCTTCACTAATATTCTCTTAGATTTAATCTGCTTTTGCACATACAAATTCAGTTTATAAATTTTTGTTATTGTTTTATTTCTAGAGATAGTCCAAATATTTTGTCACTATTGATAGTTTCCTGTTCATTCACAATATACATTTCAAACTCATCTTTATTTTTATAAGCATACTAAGTCTAATTGTTTTATAATCTGTGTCAAATGATATCAGAAGTTTTACATTCTGTCATCATTTTTGTGATGATATTCTTTAATTTTAATTTACATCCTTGTATGTCAGGTTATCTTTGACAATGTACTAGTTATTATAATTGAAACATAATTTTTAAATAATATGAGACTCATGTTGCATTTACTTTTATTCAGAGAGTGTTTGCTTTTGTTCCTTTAAGATAATTAGGAATACTTGAATTCAAAGTCAAGCTTTGAGGTAACATTGGCCATCCTGCTGATGTGAATATCAGGGGAAAATTCCTCAAAAACGCTATCTTTATTCTGTTCTTTTCATCCCTGGGTTTGTAGGATTTTATGTTCTCACCGCAGTTTTGAAGGAGTGTGCTTTACTATATTCCTATAACTTCAAAGACCCTATCCTTTCTTTTCTAATCCCCTTGCATTGATGAGACTATCAGAATGACTTTGAAGTTGCCAGGAATGGCAAATGCACTCAAAGAAATAGTAAATGCCTCATTTAATTCTGTGTGTTCATTTTCCCTTCATTATTGGCTAAAGATTCTCTTAATATCTTTCATCTTCTTAATATGTTGAAAAAATATTAAGAATAAGCATTTCAGGGGCGCCTGGGTGGCTCAGTGGGTTAAAGCCTCTGCCTTCAGCTCGGGTCATGGTCCCGGGGTCCTGGGATTGAGCCCCGCATCAGGCTCTCTGCTCAGCGGGGAGCCTGCTTCTCTTCCTCTCTCTCTGCCCTCTCTGCCTGTTTGTGACCTTTGTCTGTCAAGTAAATAAATAAAATCTTTAAAAAAAAGAATAAACATTTCACTAAGTATTTTTACATTTTCATTATAGAGGTTTTTTTGTGTTTTGTTGTTGTTGTTGTTGTTTCTCCCTGAATCACCTAGCTCACTAATATTGGAAACCAGAAAATTTATAGCATATTTATTCTGATTTTTTAAAATGTTTATTGCTCTCTATAATCTTCTTCAGAGTAAGTATTACATTTTAAAAATGTAGGAAGTGTTGGTTTGTATGTCCATATAAAGGACCCTATTTGATTTCTCAGTTTGAACTTCTTCTGAAATATACATACATACATTAAAATTGTATTTGGGGGTGCCTGGGTGGCTCAGTGGGTTAAGCCGCTGCCTTCGGCTCAGGTCATGATCTCGGGGTCCTGGGATCGAGTCCCGCATCGGGCTCTCTGCTCAGCAGGGGCCTGCTTCCTTCCCTTCCCCTCTCTCTGCCTGCCTCTCTGCCTACTGTGATCTCTGTCTGTCAAATAGATAAATAAAATCTTTAAAAAAAAAAAATAAATAAAATAAAATTGTATTTGGTTTATTAAATCTTAAAATCCCAAATTTCAGTGTTATAAACCATAAAACAATTTATTTTCATTTAAATTAAAAAATCTGGTTATCAGCAGTGTAGAACTCTTATACTGCCAATGATATTAAAACAGGGTTTTCTTCCATTTGATGCTTTCTATAACCACATAATATTTATTCACAGAATCAGGACATAGGAAGGTTGCTAGAGTTCCTGCCATCATGTGGGCTTACTAGAAATACAGCATAATAGACCATGGAAAAGTAAAATGGCAGTATTTGTCTCCACTCTTATACCCTCCATGAAAGTCTGTCCCATAAGCACTGGCTTGAACTTAGTGTTACATGGTCTGTGGCAACTGTGAGGGTTACCAATAAATAGTCATTAACTTAGTTCATTGTCATCCTCAATAATATAGGGCTTCTGTTAGAAAAGAGGAAAGGGGGGCTGGCTGTCAAATAGGTGACTGGGCATCTGCTAGCAGTGGTCTAATGAAAAGTTTTTGCTTTCCCTAAATTGATCTTAGCTGTGGTGAAACGACTTTACCATTTTGAAATATATTATTTACTTATGCTTGTTACATAAAATATTTTGAACTGTTTATAGAAAAACATTTATGAATAATTAGAGACACATGTCAATCAATGTTGTAAGTGAGCAAATTTCCCCACTACTAAGTGCACTCATGCACTAATGATTACAGATTAAAAAATTGCAAAATCAGAAAATGATGTTTAAGATGAAAATCATATAACCAACTAAGGTTTTTCACCAAAAGTTCCAATTCAAAATGATTTGCTGTGGCTGGCAATGAGTAAAACTTCATTAGAAACAAATCAGATGTTTCACCTCTGCATTATTCTGATATGAAACCTTTCTTTTCCATTAATGATAATATTTCCAAAATGCATCATGGAGTCCTGACAATTTAAAAGGCATTACGTGAGAAAACATCATTCTGCAACTGAAAAAGCATAATTGTTGTCTCGACTGTGGTGACATTCTCATCAATGAGGTAATGGTCTGAGTCACCAAAATGTGTTCTTCCTATTTGTATCATTTATACTTGCTTTCTTAAAAAAAAAAAAAAAATGAGACTCAGAAACATCTTAAAAGTATCATCTGTCTCCTTAACTCCTCTATATTTGTTTTTGATCTAGTAATGCATCTTAAATGAACATTAAGAGAGGTATAAAAAATTAAATCGACTCAGATTGGAACTCTGAGGAAATAATAAGCATTCTGGCAGAATTGATCTAATCTTTTGATGTAAGTTTTTTTTTTTTTTTAAAGATTTTATTTATTTGACAGACAGAGATCACAACTAGGCAGAGAGAGAGAGAGAGAGAGGAGGAAGCAGGCTCCCCGCAGAGCAGAGAGCCTGATGTGGGACTCCATCCCAGGACCCTGAGATCATGACCTGAGCCGAAGGCAGTGGCTTAACCCACTGAGCCACCCAGGCGCCCGCAACATGATGTAAGTTTAAGATGTGTCTTCACTGAAGAATGTTTGCCACTCAGTTTAGTTAATATCATCATCTTATGTAGTAACAAATATGTTTTTCTCTTGTGATAAGGACTTTTAAGATCTACACTCCTAGCAACTTTTCAAATATACAGTATAGTACTGTTAACTTATTTATCTTATAACTGTAAGCTTGTAACTTTTGACCCATTTTGTCTATCTCCCACGTCCCTCTATTAATCACCAATCTATTCACTTTATCTAAGGTTTTTTTAGTTTGTTTTTGTTTTTGTTTTTGATTCCACATGTAAGTGGGGTCATAACACTATTTGTCTTTGTCTAACTTATTTTACTAAGCACAGTGCCCTCAAAGTCCATCTGTGTCACAGATGGTAGGGTTTCCTTCTTTTTTATGGCTGAATAAATATTCCATTGTGGTGTGCATGTGCACATGCATGTGTTTATATGTAGGAGATATATGTAGATCTCTCTCTCTCATTCTCTCTCTCTCTCTATATATATATATATAACTTACATCTTTTCATTATTCATTCATCTGTTGATGGACACTTAGATCCTTTATATGTCTTGACAACTGTAAATAATGTAGTGAGCATGGGAGTCAGATGTCTCTTCAATATAGTGATTTCATTTTCTTTGGATATATACCTAGAAGTCGAAGGGCTAGATCATAAGAAAATTTCTAATTTTTGAGGTGCCTACATTCTGACTGCATAGTGACTGCACTAATTTACATTCCCACCAACAGTATCCAAAGTTCCCTTTTCTCCACATCCTCACCAATAATTTTTATCTCTTATCTTTTTGATAATAGCTATTCCAACAGGTATTAGTTTAGACTGCTTTGCGGTTTTTGATTTGCATTTCCCTGATAATTAGTGATGTTGTACACCTTTTTGTAATAGTTATTGACCATTCTAATATCTTTCAAAAATGTCTTCAGATTCTTTGTCCAGTTTTTAATCGGAACATTTTTTTTTTTGCCACTAAATTGTGTAAGTTCCTTATATATTTTGGATATTAACTCCTTTTCAGATAACATGGTTTGCAGGTATTTTCTCTTATTTGATAGATTGTGTGTCCCCTTTTTTTTTTTCTTTTGTTTCTTTTGCTGTGCAGAAGAGTCCATGTTTTCTATATTGGGTAAATCTAAAACACGTTACAAGACCCCCCTGCAATAAAAACAATAGCACAGGTGTGGTGATTGCAATTTCTAAGCCTCATAGATAGGAAATACACCATCAGTTATTGATACCTCATTGAGAATTATGAAATAAATAATTTAACAACAGATGACATTAGGAAATAACTAAACATATGTAAATGGGTTGACCAGGTCAGTGCTAGAGGTGGTATTTGGAGGAGGCTAAACTGAAGTCAGGAGAAACATAGGTATACATTCAAGAAGCTATAAGAGATGAGAAAACAATGAGGTAGCTCTAAAGCAGTTTGAATGTCATATCAAGTTTCACTAGACCATCTGAGTATTTATATCTTGCTTTGGACTTGAGATCTTGAAGAAAACAGTGGGAGATGGCACTTCAGTGATTCAAAGCACCTGGATAACTTGGAATTATTTTTTTAAAAAAATGTGTCTTTATTCTTTTTGAATTTAACATGGTCACATAGTAGTCTAGTTATTCTGATAACTAGAATGTCTCATCTCTCCCTGGCTTTATTTGCTATGTCAAAAGACTCTTTAAAAAAATAAAATAAAATTTTATGCAAGTTTTAGCTCTTTTCCTCAGTGAAGAATTGATTTCCAGTGATCATTTGTGTGTAACTATGAATCCTACCCAGAGAACATTTGGTGGTCTCTATATCTGATCTCAGGGAAACTGAATTATTCTTTGACCACATGAAATGACCAAGCATTATAAACTCAGCTTACATTCAGTCTTTGCGGTTTCTCTGTGGAATATCCCAGTTTAGCAAGTGAGCAAGTGAACTTCAGAAATATTAAGTAACTTGATCATGGTCACATGGCTGGTAATTGTGAGGAACTTGGACTTGAACATAGTCCAAAAGGCTCTAGAGTTTATCTTCCTATACTAGATTAAAAAATAAATTTTAGTGCCCAGAGATCACTTGCTTTAATTAGTATCGTCTTACTTATGGTCAAACCCATTCTGACCACATGTTTTTAAAACATGTGGTAGGGGAAGAGGAGAAAGAGAAGGAAGTGGAGGAGGGAGAGAGAGCACACATGAAAGTCCATTATAAGTAGATATGATGTTATTGTTTGGTCCAATCAAACCTAATTGATAAATTACTTATCCTATATACAAGATTTTACATCATGTGGTATCTTTGAAGAACAATTTAAAGAATAATGAAGTCAAAGATGTGGGAAATTACCCTGTAGGCATGTACAGAATTCTCAGAAAAGCTCAAAAACATTGAGGTAATGGCTTCTTGATGCTTTCAGCTGTGCCATGGTTCATCTCAGATAATTGAAATAGAAAACACTGTTTTGGATATCTTTGTTAAAAACATTTTAATTATTACTATTTTTAAAATTTTTATTTATTTTCTTTAATGTTAACACACTTGGAATATAAATATGAATTATGCATATTTATTTATATTTATGTATAACTTCTATACATGGATTTCATGCATGCAACTTTTGTATATGCATATAATGTATATGTGTGTATATTTCTCACTTTCTTCATTTTGTATTTCCTAACAGTCCTTAGCACAAATCTTACTATAATGAAAATGAGTAAATATACATAAAAATATGAAACAAAGCATAGCACAAAATGATGATGGTAAAGACTATCTGTGTCTGTTAGTGGCAATCTGGAGATGATAATGTGAAGAATAGATTGGAATGAGCAAATAGGGAGTTGGAGAGAAAAGTTAGGAGGCATTGCAGTAATCCAGATATTATATGTTATCCAAATAAAGTAAAGAGTTCTGGGAAGATGTGGATGCTAGAGTTAATACCAAGTTCATACCATTTAGTCAGAATGTGGTTTAGAGGACACAGAGTTTTATCTGAGAGATATTTTGGTTTAGAAAATTATTGATGGATGAACTAGAAAAGAGAGTTTTTTGTTATAATCTGGTGTGATCTGGTTTGTAGACTGTAATTTTAGTGGGACCTAGGGAAGAAACTACTAATCCCAGCCAAGCAGATGAGCAGCATGTGGTAGGGGTTGGTAAAAAGGCTGCAATTAATTTGATCCATTGGGCGTCTGTGGCACTCAATTTCATTCTGTATTATGATATTTAAGATCTGAAGGCACCCTATGCTGGTGAGGAGAAAAGTCTATCTTTTTTGTTCTTTAGAAAGATTAAATTAATTTTGTCATTATAATATCAAAGGATATTAGTTTTGACACAGAAATAAAATGACATTTCAATCATATTTCATTTCTCACAACCTTTAAGTGGCTTACCTTTTGCTTTCCAAAGTAATTTTTTTATTATTCGCTTATTATTCAGTGGTCTACAACACACTACTTCTCTCCCTGCACACTTATATTCATACAGTGTAGTCAGTTAGCCTGTGCTCATTTATGCTTGCTTCCCTCAATAATTATGAGAACATGCAACCTTATCCTACTTGCTACATGATTTTATTTATTCCCTTGTTTTTCTTTACTCTTTGAGATTATTAGTTATTTGATGCATAGAAAACTATAGAGAGATAGATTTTAAAAATCTGAGACTACTCAGTCAACTGTTTAAGTGCAAGAAAAAGAATATTAATATTGAAACTGTATGTAGATCATGTTTATCTTCCATATACACACACCATATTGAGGGTAACAGGACTAAAGTTTTATTGATATCTTTGTTCCTATGACACCACCCATAGAACTTTATCACCATATGTTTTTGAGCTGCATGTAAAAATATCCAAGCAAAAAAGAATGGTCATTAAAATTTTTTCACTAGGGGCGTCTGGGTGGCTCAGTGGGTTAAGCCACTGCCTTCGGCTCAGGTCATGATCTCAGGGTCCTGGGATCGAGTCCCGCATTGGGCTCTCTGCTCTGCAGGGAGCCTGCTTCCTCCTCTCTCTCTCTGTGCCTGCCTGTCTGCCTGCTTGTGATCTCTGTCTGTCAAATAAATAAATAAAATCTTTAAAAACATTTTTTTCACTTTATTTTATTTTTTTTTAAGATTTTATTTATTTATTTGACAGACAGAGGTCACAAGTAGGCAGAGAGGCAGGCAGAGAGAGAGAAAAAGGGAAGTAGGCCCCTCGCTGAGCAGAGAGCCCTATGTGAGGCTTGATCCCAGGACCCTGAGATCATGACCTGAGCCAAAGGCAGAGACTTAAACCCACTGAGCCACCCAGGTGCCCCAAAATTTCATTTTAGAAACTAAAAAATAACCAGTGTATATTCTATAAAAAATAATGCTTGTATTTTTTTTTCTAAGCATAAGCATTTTTTTTACAACTTATTATACATTGCATTTCAAATGCTAGTAGGTCAGAGGAATATTTAATAATAGCTCTTTGATTGAGAGTGAGATAAAAGTACTTAAGCAACCAAGGAAAATAATTCCACATTTTTTCTTTTAAAGTTTTAAACCACATCATGCTCTAAAAATGGGGAAGTATTGTCAAATTATAAATGCAGTTATTAGGAAAAGCAAATTTGGGGAATAAAGAAAGAAATAAGGGTATGACATGTTAGCAGGAAATATTCTTTATAATGAAGACTTTCTTAACTTTATTCAACTAATGTACTTTTGTCTAATGGAGAGATGAAATAATTAATAAATTTAAGATAGGATTCACCAATTGCGATGGATTAGTCTTCTTAGGACCAATAACCACAGGAGATCTAGGTATATGTAAACAATCTCCCTAGGATAGATATGGAATTAATTGTATGTTGGTTTGGTTATTATTTGAAACACCACTCTTCCCATTTTAGAAGTTCATGTTACTATTATTTATTTTTCTTTGTTTTTTTTTTTTTTTTTTTTTTTTTTTTCCCCTGCATGTCATTCTTTTCTGCAGGGCATAGCCTCTGGAAGGGGTTAAAGGAGGAGCTTGTAATTATTATACTATCCATTCCTTCCACAATGCATGGATGTATTTTTCTTTTTCTTTTTTGTTTTAACTCAGAATTGATAATGGCAACCGCAAGATCAATTAAAAATAATGGAATCTGGGCACCTGGCTGGCTCAGTTGGAGGAGCACAAGACTCTTGTTCTGGGGGTCATGGGTTTGAGCCCCATGTTGCATGCAGAGATTACCTAAATAAATAAATAAATAAATGGAATCTGCTTAAGGGAATGGAGAATAATTACATATTACCATTCATTACAAGAACAGTCCCAAACTATTTTCTTAATAGTAGGTTTCTTTAGAAATGCCCTTTTTTCTGTGTTTTTTTTTTAATTTTTTATTTTTTATAAACATATATTTTTATCCCCAGGGGTACAGGTCTGTGAATCACCAGGTTTACACACTTCACAGCACTCACCAAATCACATACCCTCCCCAATGTCCATAATCCCACCCCCTTCTCCCAAACCCCCTCCCCCCAGCAACCCTCAGTTTGTTTTGTGAGATTAAGAGTCACTTATGGTTTGTCTCCCTCCCAATCCCATCTTGTTTCATTTATTCTTCTTCTACCCACTTAAGCCTCCATGTTGCATCACCACTTCCTCATAGAAATGCCCTGTCTTTTGTTATGAGTGTCTCTTTCTCTCTTTTCTGTGATGACATTTGGAAGTTATTGCCTTGTGCTGATGTGGCGAAGGTTGGGATGTTGCAAATCCACTCACAGGAACAATTGACTAGTGGACTGAGCTCTTGATTATAAGATTAAGCCTGGCCCTCTCCCCCCATAATCCTCTATTTTCTAGAGACTATAGATATTTCATATTTGCTAGTTTATCAGAGCTTTATTTTTCACCAAGAGAAGGAGGTGGCAGGGGAGAGTAGACAGGGATCAGCCCTGTAGAGCGCCTTTAGCTGAGGCCAGTGCCTGGAATGAAATATCATTTAATCACAGACAGAGTTCCACAGAGGTCCACCCCTGCTGCAAGTTCCGGTTCTGGATAATGGCAGGTATATGGCTTTAGTCTAGCTCAGTTTCTCATTAAATAACTAAATAAGTAAATATATAGCTAGCTTGTACTGAGTACAGTTAATATACTCATGGTGCTTTCTTTATAGATTTTACTCCTTACATGTGGTAGAAAAGAATCATTTATCAAATCATAAACATACTGAACCAGCATAATCTGGAAATACATATGTATTTTTAAAGATTTTATTTATTTATTTGACAGAGAGAGAGAAATCACAAGTAGGCAGAGAAGCAGGCAGAGAGAGGGGGAAGCAGGCTCACTGCTGAGCAGAGAGCCCAATGTGGGGCTCGAGCCCAGGACCCTGAGATCATGACCTGAGCCGAAGGCAGAGGCTTAACCCACTGAGCCACCCAGGCGCCCCAATACATATATTTTTAAGTAGGCTCAATGCCCAACATGGGGCTTGAACTCACAACCCTGAGATCAGGAGTGACATACTCCTCCAACTGAGCCAGCCAGGCACCCCTGCAAATACATTTTTTAGTAAGAAACCAATACATATACTTATAATATATAATACTGTGTGTATAGGTATATACACACACACACTAAAATTTAAGCTGCAAATTTTGAGGTATTTTTAAATTTTATCTATTATATTCTTGCGTACTGTCAGATATATTTAACAGAATGAGGAATTCATATTTATTTACTTAGGTTTTACAAGAAGCAATTATGTAAATGGATCATAGATCTGATAATTACTGTCAACACATATTTGAAAACTGTCACTTTAACAACATCATATCAAATTATGAGCTACGTCAAAGGATTACAAAATATTTTTACTATAAAAATACATTTTGAGAATACTGTGTATAATCTAAAATTAAGAATCTTGCTATTGAATTTATTCAACTAAAATATATACAATGGTAATATGAAATTAAGTTCATCACAGAATGTTATCCATTGACAGATTCTGTTTACATTAGGAATTCCTTCAGCTATTAAGTCAGGAAAACAACATTAGTTAAATGCACTTATGGTTCTTGAGATCAGATTTATAGAATCCGGTACTCAATGAAATAATAGAGGATTTAACTCAAAGGTGGTGATGATGGTAACTTTTGTGCTGCCTGCCTTAGCATGTGGACTTTTCGCTTTCCTTTACTTACCCACATGTACAGAAAGTGACTGGTTCATCTTCTGATGTTAAAGTCAAGGTCAAGAATGGCAGAAATAGGGAGGGAAAACTTTCCAGTTTTCTGTTACCTTCTTTGTCCCATTTATTAAAGGCTGATAGTTAAATTTTGTTTTAGAAGCCCCCTGATTCTTGTTTACCAGAATTCAGTCAAATGTCTATACTTGCCTGCAAGGGAGGCTGAGTTGACAAATATCTGGCATTTTAGTTTCTGTAATAGGAGCCTGGTAGGGGAAAAGTGGATTTATCTTTATAAGCAAAAATTTATGCCCTAATTCCCACATTTGTTTATATGAGTCTGCCCTTGAGGTAAATATAAAAGTATTATAAGCATATTGAAGAAGAAAATGTAACTTCATTTTCCTGTATGCTATCTGGAATAGTGCTGTATTTTGTCAAAAGCAGATGTAATGGAACTTAGATAGCCCAAAGCTATTATCTTTCAAATCTTTGTGTCAGTTTCCCAATTCGATATCTCATAATTACCATAAGTTCAGAATTCTCAAAATGTGGGAATCAGTATATTCTGGACCTTCCTCACCTCCCCTTTCCCCTCATACACACATCTCTGATTCTCATCCACCAGAACTTCTTTGGTAAATGGCATCAACATCCATCCAGTTTCTAAAACAGAAATAGATTCTTAAAATCTTCCTTTTCCTCACCTTGTCTGAATTCAATCACATATCAAATTTTATTGGCTTATCTTCAAAGATAGTCTCACAAATGTGAAACTCCAAGTCTAAGCAGGGTGCCCACTGGGATTAGACCCAGGACTAAACCACCAGAGCGATGTCTAGAGAATTAAGGATTAAGGTGGTATCATGAACGGCGAGCCAGGATGTCATTTCCAAAAACCACTCACATGCCACACACAAAACCATCACTACTAAATAGCCTCCATGATAGTAGAGGTTATTTACCACCAGAAGGAACTATGAACAGCTTCACTAGCAGCAAGAACTTTGTTGCATTAAAGCGATGTGTATAAGCCACAATGAAGGTAGGCAGTAAGAAGGCATCTTTGGTTCCATTCTGTTATCAGTGTTGTTCAGTAATGTCTTTGGAAACTAACAACTGCTTGTCCAGGCACTGTGTAAACAACTCTGCTAAATATTTCTTATGCTAAGGTTAAAGCTTTTGCAGCTTTTTTTTTTTGACAAAGAAAAATGTGTACTTTTAAAAAGGCAATCCTTATGGAAGAAATAAGCTTCGGAAATTGCATGATGTCAGGAGAAACTCAAGAGTCATTTTAGATGGTTGATTTTTCATCAGTTTATTGGGAAGGACATTATGGGACTTACATAAAATTGGATTTTTCAGAAAACTTTGGTGGATTCATTTCTGTGTATCACAGGTAGCAGACTCAGAAATATCAGGATAAAATAATCAGAGAATTTCAAGAGATTATTAAAAACAAATTATTGACAGGGATATCATATCTATTCTGTATAAGGCATTGAAAACTTGGCGATAATTTTTAACCGATTATGAAATAAATAGTTTGGTATGGGATTTTGTAGGTAATACATTAATAGTACTTTATTTTATAATAGAATTATGATTTTACCTCACTGGTATTATTCAGATGGAATGCCGAAGATATAAATCAAAACCAAAGCAAGCAAATTGCAAAGATGTAATATTTCATAAACGCATATCCAGTGAGGTGTTTGTAATTATTTAAAAACAAGCACTTAGAAAAATTAATAGATAGAAGAGAACATTCCTTAAAGCACTTTATGCTGACTCTGATACTTCACTGTACATAGTTATTTGTAGATGGGACATACCTAAAAAATAATACATAAAACACATTGTTTATTATAGTTCAATAAGGAAAGTGAAAATAATTCCAGATATTTCCAGTAGAAAGATAGAGAAAGAGAAATAAAGGATAGAGAAAGAGAAAGAGAGAGAAAGAGAAAGAGAAATGAGTACTTACAAATTTAGCAAGCACTAGAAGCACGAAGAAATGATATTACTCCCAAATCAGAAAACTTGAGATCAGTGATGAACCCAGAGCTGTCTATATGTCTCAAGCCAGAGATGAGGAAGGTAAACATGAAGTCTAAGAAAATATCGTTATCCAAGGTTAGTCTGCAACCAGTGTCTTCCAGATCTTACCTAAGCACTTCTTAATAGTAGACTGTGGAGCAGATTCTACTACCAGAGCTGTACTAGAAAGGACTGCAGAAAATATATTTCACAGTCTTTCCATCATCTGAATATAGTTGGGGGTGGGTGGATATGGTAATACCAGCATGGCAGTGTGCTATAACTGGTAGAAAATCACATCATATTTATGTCCTAAAGATCTGTTACATCATTTTATGTTCTATGGAGCTAATTATTTTTTTATAAATTGCCCTATAAGATAACTTATATATGTTTGGAGTTATGACATGATGCAAAATAGCAAATCAAATGCATCAAAAAGCATGAAGGGTACATTTCCTTTAAAAGGGTAGCTTCTTAATATTATAATTGTGAGTTTAAAATACCATAAACCTCAGACTTGAAGTAGGATCCATGGGTAGGAAAATATAATACATTATATTGGATTCTAGAAGCATGAACTTATCCTTTTTTTTTAAGCTTCATTGAGGTATAATTGACAAATAAAATTTTAATATATGTACGTGTACAATGTGATGATGTAATATATGTACACATTGTGAACATTGTGAAAGGAGTCCCACCATTAATGTAATTAACCTGTCATCTCACGTCTTTATCTTTTTTGGAGGGTGGGTGAGAATATTTAAGTTCTCAGCAAATTTCTACTATATAATACAGTATTATCAACTATAGTCATGTTATACGTTAGACACACAGACCATATTCACCTTAGAAATGAAAGTTCGTACATTTTTATCAGCCTCACCCATCCCCTCCCTCCCCCACCAGCCTGTGGCAAACACCACTGTATTTTCTGTTCCCAGAAGTTTGACTTTATTTTTTCATTTTACATAAAAGTGATACCAAAAGGCATTTGTCTTTCAGTATCTGTCTTATTTTATTTAGCCCAATGACTTTCAGGTTCATGCATGTTGTCACAATTGGCAAGATTCTCTTGTTTTTAAGTCTGATATTCCATTGTATATATGTACTACATTTTCTTGATCCATTCATTTGTTGACAGATACAAGTTGTTTCCATACCCTGGATACTGTGAAAAATGCTTCAGTGAACATGGGGATGTAGATATCTTTTTAAGATAATGATTTTCTTGGGGCGCCTGGGTGGCTCAGTGGATTAGGCCGCTGCCTTCGGCTCGGGTCATGATCTCAGGGTCCTGGGATCGAGCCCCGCATCGAGCCCCACATCGAGCCCCGCATCGGGCTCTCTGCTCGGCAGGGAGCCTGCTTCCCTCCTCTGTTTCTGCCTGCCTCTCTGCCTACTTGTGATCTCTCTCTCTGTCAAATAAAATAAATAAAATCTTTAAAAAAAAAAAAGATAATGATTTTCTTTTGTTTTACTGATTTATTATTTATTGTTATTATTTTTAGAGAGATGGTTTGTGTGGGCAGGGATGGGAAGGGCAGAGAGAGAGAGGGAGAGAGAGAACCTTTTTTTTTTTAAATTTTTAAATTTTTTTATAAACATATAATGTATTATTAGCCCCAGGGGTACAGGTCTGTGGATCGCCAGGTTTACACACTTCATAGCACTCACCATAGCACATACCGTCCCCGATGTCCATAACCCAACCTCCCTCTCCCTCCCTCTCCCTCCAGCCACCCTCAGTTTGTTTTGTGACATTAAGAGAGAGAGAGAATCTTAAGCAGGCTCCACTCTGGGCATGGGGCTCGATCTCATGACCCTGAGATCATGACCTGATTGGAAATCTAGAGTGGGATGCTTAACTGCTGAGCCACCAAGATGCTCCATCTGTGTTTCCTTTGGAAATAAATTTCTTCAGAAGTGGAATTTCTGGGTCATATGGAAGTTCTATTTTTAATTTCTTGATGACCCCCCTGTACTGTTTTCCATGGGTAGTGCACCAGTTCATATTCCCACCAACAGTGCATGAAGATTTACTTTATTCCGCATTCTCAGCAACACTTAATTTTTTCTTGTCTTTTTGATTAATGGATACTCTACCAGGTAGGAGATATCTCATTGTGGTTTTGATTTGTATTTCCTTGATGATTAGTGATTTTGAGCAGTTTTCATACTTACTGGCCATTTGCATATCTTCTTTGAGAAACATCTGTTCAGGCTCTTTGCATTTATTTATTGGATTATTTGCATGTGTCTGCTTTTGAGTTGTATGAGTCACTTGTATTTTTTGGATATTAACCACTTATAAAGTATTTGTATGTGGACTGCAAATATTTTTAAGTTCCACTGCATAGGTTGCCTTTTCATTGTGTTGATGGGGGGAGGGTTCCTTTGGTGTAAGTTTTGCAGATTGATGTAGTTCCCCAGTTTATTTTTGCTTTTGTTCCTTTGATTTTGGTGTCAAATAATAATAAAAAAAAAAAATCATTGCCAAGATCAAAGTCAAGGAGTTTATCTCCTATGTACTCTCCTAGGAGTTTTATGGTTGAAGGTCTTGCCTTCAAGCTTTTTTTTTTTTTTTTTGTAAAAGATTTTATTTATTTATTTGACAGAGAGAAATCACAAGTAGATGGAGAGGCAGGCAGAGAGAGAGAGAGGGAAGCAGGCCCCTGCTGAGCAGAGAGCCCGATGCGGGACTCGATCCCAGGACCCTGAGATCATGACCCGAGCCAAAGGCAGCGGCTTAACCCACTGAGCCACCCAGGCGCCCGCCTTCAAGCTTTTAATTCATTTTCAGTTGATTTTCTTTTCTTTTTTCTTTTATTTATTTATTTTTTTTTGTATAGTATATGGTAGGACTCTAGTTTCATTTTTTGCATATGTATAGCTAGTTTTCCCAACACGATTTATTGAGGAGACTATCCTATCCCTATAGTATATTTGTCCTCCTTTGGTGTAAATTAATTGATTATATATGCATTCATTTATTTTTAGGCTGTGTATTCTGTTCCACTGATTTATATATCTGTTTTTAAGCCTGTGCCTGACTGTTTTGATTATTATAGCTTTGTAATATGAAAATAAGAAATGTAATGCCTCCAGCTTTTTTCTACTCTGTCAAGATGACTTTGGCTATTTGGGTTCTTTTGTGGTTCTATACAAATTCATTTAACTTTATTTCTCTGAAAAATGTTTTTGGAATTTTGATAGGGATTGCATTGAATCTATACTTTTTTTTTTCTTTTAATATCTTTATTTTTTAAATTTAATTTAATTTTATTTACTTTCAATTAATTAACAAATAGTATATTACTAGTTTCAGAGGTAGAGTTCAGTGATTCACAAGTTGTATATAACACCCAGTGCTCATGACATCACATGTCCTCCTTAATGTCCATCACCCAGTTATATCATCTTCCCTCCTCCCTCTTCTCCAGTAACCCTCAGTTTATTTCTTATGGTTAAGAGTTTTTTTTATAGTTTGTCTCTTTCTCTGATTTCATCTTGTTTTATTTTTCCTTCCCTTCCCCTGTACTCCTCTATTTTGTTTCTTAAATTCCACATATGAGTGAAATCATATGAAAGGTGTCTTTCTCTGATTGACTTATTTCACTTAGTACAATACCCTCTAGTTCCATCTACATTGTTGCAAATAACAAGATTTTTTTTTTTTTTTTTGACAGAAAGAGCCCAGGTAACCATTGACAGATGAATGGATAGTAGTACATATACAATGTAGATCATTTTAAATAGTGTGGACATTTTAACATATTCTAATCTGTGAACATGGAATATATTTACATTTATTTATGTCATCTTCAGTTTCTTTCATGTATGTCATAACTTTCAGTTTACACATCTATCATGTCTTTGAGCTAATTCCTTAATATTTTATTCTATTTGATGCTATTGTAAATGGGATTATTTTCTTGATTTCTCTGACAGTTCATTATTAGTATATAGAAATACAACTGATTTTTATATATTGGTTTTGTATCCTGAAAATTTACCAAAATTGTTTTTTTAGTTTTAACAGTTTTATGGTGGAATCCTTAAGGGTATCTCTGTATATAAAATCACGTCATTTGAAAATAGGGACAATTTTATTTCTTCCTTTCTAATGTGGATATATTTTACTTCTTTTTCTTTCCTAATTGCTCTGGGTAGGACTACCAGTATTATGTTGAATAAAATTGGCAAGAGTGGACATCCTTCTTTTATTCTTGATCTTAGGGGGAAAGCTTTTAGCACATCAACACTGAGTATAATGTTAGCTGTGGGCTCCTCTTATTGGCCTTTTTTTTATGTTGAGGCACATTCCCTCTATACCTAGTTTGTTGGGAGTTTTTATTATGAAAGGATGTTGAATTTTGTCAATTTTTTTTGCATTTATTGAGATGATAGTATGATTTTTATCCTTTTTTGTTATTGTGATGTTTACATTTACTGGTTTGTGAAAGATAGCCTATCTTTATATCCCAGGAATAAAACCCAGTTGATCATGATGTACCATCTTCTTAATGTACTACTGAATTTGGTATGTTACTATCTTGTTGAGGAATTTTGCATCTGTGTTCACCAGAGATAACTGGCTTGTAGTTTTCTTTTCTTGTCTTTGTATGGGTTTGGTATCAGTAATGCTAGCGTTACTAGGATTCTTCTACTTTTTTGGAAAAGTTGTAGAAGAATTGGTATTTAAGCATTTGGTAGGAAAAATAAGTATTTGGCAGACTTCACCAATGAAACCATTTGGTTTGGGGGATTTTGTTATTATTGGGAAGTTTTTAATTACTGATTCAATCTGCTTTCTAGTACTTGGTCTATTCCGATGTCCTGTTCATTAATTGTAATCTCTCCTCTTTCATTTCTGATTTTATGTGAAGCTCTCTCATGTCCTCACATGTCTCTCTTTCTCTCATAGTCTGTGTGAAAGTTTGTCAATTTTGTTTATTTTTTCAAAAAAAAAAAACTCTTAGGTTTCATTATTTTTTTTCCTTTTGTCTTATAGTCTCTCATTTACTTCTGCTCTGATCTTTATTTCCTTCCTTTTACAAACTTTTGGTTTAGTTTTTCTTTTTCTAGTTCATTAAGAAGTATAATTAGGTTGTCTATTAAAGTTCTTTTTTTCTTTTTCTTAATATGGGTGTTTTGTGCTATAATCTTATTTCCTGGAACTTCTTTTGCCTCACCCCATAAGTTTTGATATGTTGTGCTTCCATTTGTTTTTGTCTTAAGATATTTTCTGATTTTTCTGTTTTGATTTCTTTGATCCACTTACTGTTCAGGAACATGTTCAACCTCTACGTATTTGTGAATTTTCTAGTTTTTTCTAGTAGTTAATTTCTGGTTTTATATCATTATGATTAGAAAGATGCTTGTCAATCTTCTTAAATTAAGACTTTTTTGGCCTAATTATCTATCCTAGAGAACATTACATGTGCACTTGAGAAGAATGTATATTCTGATGTTTAGTGGAATATTTTATATATTTCTGTTGGCTCCACCTGGTCTAATGTGTAGTTTAGTCCACCGTTTTCATATTGTTTTTCTGTCTTGATGATCTATCCATTGTTGTAAGTGGGGTCCCCTGTGGTTATTGTACTGCTATTTTTCCCTGTTATTACTATATTGCTATCTATTGTATTGCTATTTTTGCTTTAGATATTTAGGTGTTTCAGTGTTGGATGCATAAATATTTATTTGTTCTTTACTCTGGATAAATTGACTTCTTTATTATTATATAATGACTTTGTCTCCTGTTATAGTTTTTGGATTAAAGTCTGTTTTGTTTAATATAGGTATAGCTACATGTGCTTTCTTTTGGTTTTTGTTTGCATGCAGCTGCTTCTTTGCTTTAGTCCTCTGGAACATGTGAATGCAAACCCCATTGGTTTTCAGAGCTAGTTAATTCTCAGGTCCATTCCTCAGGTGTATGTCTTAAAAGGTGGAGTGCTAGATATTTTGTCCAAACCTTGCATTCCTCAGAAGTGGGATCTGGGGATTCTCTTCTTGATTATAGAACACCATGCCAGGGGTTAGGTTTATGGTAAGATTTTGTCTCTGCCTTTCTTATCGATTTCAGTGTGGGTATTTTTTTCAGTATTGTGATGTATTGGAATCACTTAGGTAGTTTCTGAATTTCCTTCAAAGGGGATTGCTCTATGTGTAACTTACATTCAGCATGTTAAGGAAAATTCAGAAGCCTGCTATATCACCATCTTGGTCTGGAGTCAGAGAAAACCCGCCTTTTCTGAATTTACCCTTCTGTAAATTATAGTATAAATTGAAAGGGGCTGGTCAAATTTTATTTAGTTGAAAGCTTGAATTTTCTTGAGATTTTCAAGTTTTATATTAGGAATACAACAGCATTGTAATATAAGGGTAAAATTACTATAATTTGCAGGATACACAGACTTTATCTGCTGTCATAGATTTCAAAGGGGAGATGAAAGACAGTTCACAGTAACTTTGAAAAGCATTTATTAGTGCAGCATGGAGGGTTGTATAGTTCTTAAGTTAGCTGAGCTGAATTGAACAATGAAAGGAGTTACATGTTTGTTCTCTTTACTAGTATCAAAGGAGTAGTATGCTGTAAAATAAAACCTTACTTTGCGTAAATCAATGTGTGAGCAGAAGTTCTACACATCTATTAAAGTAACGTTTACACAACTCTTTTTTAGGGGAAGTACATTACTTTTGGGCCCCTTTTAAAGTACAAAGCAATCTGTAAAAACATCAGATCTCAGCATATTTTTAATTATCCATTATTAGATTTATATATGTCATACACACACACATAAAATAGTGACTTGTAAGACTTGGAAAACATGCATTCTCTTTTTAAGTATGTCAATATAAAATGGAAAGTATTAGTGTATTATGCTCATAAGTACTATTTTTCATAGATCATTTTAAAGCCATAAATAGAAAATGTGTGTGTGTGTGTGTGTGTGTGTCTGTGTGTATTGATTAAACTTAGATCCCTGTCTCCTAATTTCAATACTCTTTGGCACTACTCTTCTCCTTAAATCCATAGTTTTGAGTAATTTAGATTTCTCAGAAAAAGGAAGGTGTAAAGATCTATAGAGAATACCTGATGAGGTAGATAAAAACTAGCTAAGTTGAGGAAACTTTATGTATACATATATATATATATATATATATATATATATATATATGTATAATCTAATCTAAAAAAGTAATATATACATATTATTTTTTTAGAATGTAAACTACCAATACAGATTCAATAATGAAAAAAATAATTTTCAGAAACTACCTTCATGTTTCAACTACATTTAATTTTTTCTCCTCTCCTTTCCTTCCTCCGCCTCTCCTCCCCTTCTCTCCTCTTCCTGCCCCTCCCCACCTCTGCCCTCCTCTCCTTTCCTCTCTTCTCTCCTCTCCTTTCCTCTTTTTTTTTTTTTTTTTAAAGTATACTCAATACCCAATGTGGAGCCCAACATAGGGCTTGATTTCAAGACCCTAAGATCAAGATCTGAACGGAGATCAGGAGTTGGATGCTTATCCAACTGAGCCACCCGGGCCCCCCCAATTACCTCAGTTTTTGGTACCAGTTTTGAAATTTTTTCTTTGAAAAAAAAATAAAAAGCAAAGAAAGAAAAGGAGATGCTATTGGTTGTGTCATTAAATGAGTCAAGAGACTATCTTCCTTAACAATTAATATCTGGTGGAATATACTTTTTAAAAAAATATTTATTTATTTGATAGACAGAAATCATAGGTAGGCAGAGAGGAAGGCAGAGAGGGGGGAAAGCAGGCTCCCTGCCGAGCAGAGAGTCCGATGCAGGGCTCGATCCCAGGACCCTGGGATCATGACCTGAGCCAAAGGCAGAGGCTTTAAACCACTGAGCCACCCAGGCGCCCCTGGAATACGCTTTTGATTCCAGACTGAGCCAGTTCTCAATTTATTTTCTCTCATCTATAGATGGACTCTATTTCGTACTCTCTGATAATGGAGGTGGGCCTTGTTAACATTTCTCCTTTGCCAATTGATATATATATATATATATATATATATATATATATATATATATATTTTATTCTTTATCAGTAATGAGCTGAAGTGTCACTGGAGGATGAAGGGATATTATTTCCTGGTTCTGGCGTACTTTTTTTTTTTTTAAGATTTTATTTATTTATTAGAGAGAGAGAGAAAGGGAGAGAGAATCTGAAACAGACCACACTGAGCTCAGAACCTGATGTGGGGCTCCATTCCATGGCAACGAGATCATGACCTGAGCCAAAATGAAGAGTCAGATGTTTTACTGACTGAGCCACCCAGTGAAAGTACACTTGAAATGAAAAGTACACTTCTGGTGTACTTTTCTTACCATAGTTTAGCAGTGTGCACATTTTCATTAGTACTCAGCTCCTGCCAAGGGAGCAGATTCTCCAGCATTCAGCTCTTGTAGTGCAACAGCCAGTAGTGCCCAGCCGCCAGCATCTTCACAGGTGAGTGTCTCCAGTAAGGTACCTCTCATTAATGATAACTACTGTTTCCATCTAGGGTAGTTTTCCAAGGCATTCTGAAGTATGGAAATTCCCTCTGGATCACTTCCCCTGAGACCTCAAAGGATGAATTCCCAGCTGTTTCGGCAGCATGACACCTCCGTGAATTTTTTTCCACCCAGTGAGCCATGCCCACATACTCTCCAATGAGAATGTAATCGTTATTTATTGTTTCTTCAATCATTTTGCTTTGGCAAAATCTTGATTCAACTCCTTCGGGTTGTTGACCTGTTATAGTGACTGAAACATTTATTCTTGAAAGTTTTGAGTCCTCATTTCTCGGCCTTTTTTGTTGTTAACTGTTCTCCATTAACCTTCACTATTAGGCATGGAAGTTTTAAGAAACACTCCAGTGATTCTTCTGGATGTTGGATATGGATATCCTTGCCTCAGCTGTCTGTAGCAACTCAGTTCCCTCTAACTTTACCCCTAGAGCACTTCCTTTCTCTGCTTGTTGGTGAAATTAAAGAGCTAAAAATGACCAACCTTCACTTTTATTTTCCAATTCAGTGGAACCACTGAAGCATTCCTTTACAGGGACCTTAGATCTCCAAACCAGCAGAGCTCCAGTTTAGTTGAACAGAAAGAAAAATACCTGTAAGTATGTTTTTTGGAATAGTAAGAGGAGATACTCCCACTTCTACCTCTTGATTCCCACACCCATGTATTCTTGGTATGGCAGGGAGACAATACCAAATGACGGTTTTAACTCAAAACACATCATGGCACAGGGGACAAGATGGTGGGGAAGTAAGAGGAGGAGCCTTTTCAGCCTGTACCCCAAAGTGAGCTGATTAACTACCACAGAACTCTTTTCACCCATGAAATCAGCCGGAGATCAGAATTATACACGTCTGGATCTCTACAGGGGCAGAAGACACCAGTGAGCAGGTAAAGGGGAGTGGGAACGGCAGACTGATATCAGAAGATAAACAAAAGGGGGAGGGAGCAACCAGAGGTGACCGGTTGGAAAGTAATACCCCAATATGAGCAGAGTGCCCTGCGTCTGGGGACCAACATTAACTTGGAGACTGGTTGAAAGCACTCCAAAAGAGCAAAGGATCACGGGGGGTGATTGTGGGAATCTGGGCAGCTAGGGACAGGGGCTTAAGTCCCTGGTCCCAAGACAGCCTCCCCTGGTGCTGAGACAGAGAGAGTGCGGCGGAGAAACCAGGTCTTGGTCCCTAAGCCTCCAGCGAGCCATAGAATGCATGGGTTCTAGCTCCTGTGAGGGAATGGGAGCCACGCTGGTGGGCGGAAAGCGCCAGCCCTGCTCCAAAGCCTGAGATATGCGCCCACATCCCTTATGCTCCCCTGAGAGAGTTACAAAGGCCAGGCCGGCGCTCTTTGACCCGCACCATTGTTTCAGAGCCTAAGCCACACACCCCAAACTCTCCCCCGAGAGAGGTGCGCAAAAGCCCAGCCTGGTGCTTTCAGACGGGCGCGCGAGCTATAGCCGCCCCTGAAATTGGTGCGCGCAAGCCGGGCACTCTTAGACCCAGCAAGACCAGGCACTCCCAGCCCGGGCCAGTGAGAAAATCTCAGTGTGCGATTGCTGCTTGGAACCTCTCTGATGGTCGGGAGCTCCCAGACAGCTGCCACTGCCTTGGCTTTGGGTACAAGCAAAAGATCCTGTGTCACCAGGGTCTGCAACCTGGAACCTGCTCTGCCAGCAGCCAATGGGGAACTTATTTAGGCTCTGCACCCAGACTGAGGCTTCTCTCTGAGAGGGAGATCAGGGTGCGGTTTGTTTTCCTCTAAAACTACAAAAACCATCAAAAGTGGTCAAGGTGAGAGAAAAAAAAGTGAACAAACATAAAAACCTCCAGAGAGCAAAAGCCGGAAAAAAAAAACCAGTTTCCTCAGAGCCCACCCCCTTGAGCGTGGAGGGAGGACTTAGCACAGGAAACATCATTGACTGACAACCCACGTGGCAGGCCCCTCCCCCAGAAAACAAACCAAGAAAGAAAAAAAAAAAAAAAAAAAAAGAAAGAAAGAAAGAAAAAAAGGACTATAAGAGAACAACCACTACTTCATAGGAAAATTTTTATTTTTCACTCATTCCCACTATTCTAATCATTTTTTTTTACACATAGGTAATTTTTTTAACCTATTTACCATCACAGCGAGCTGTACAGTACATCAAATTCCATAATACCCTTCTAACCTGAACTTTTTGATACATACACCTATGTTTTTCTTTTGCATTTTTATTTTTTGAACTCCTCTTTTTTAATTTTAGTTTAGTTTAGTCTAGTTTATTCCTTTTTATTTTTTTCCTCTAATATTCATATAGAGTTAAACTTCAAAGTAATCCCCTTTTCCCAATAAATTCTACCCCCATAGGTAAACCAATTTTTAATCCCCTTTATCTTAGGAAAGTTGAGTCCTTTAACAAAGATATCAAGATACATCCAGGAAGAATCAAAAGAACCTTCCTCGCACACACTGAGAATTTATAGCCACTCTCCCATCTTCTTCCACCAGTGTCTCTGTGCTTTTGTTTTGTGCTGATACCATATAAATCTTACACTTGGGGTTCTTTTTAATGAGGTTCTTCCTTTATTTGCATATATATTTTTTTCTCTTGTCATATACTTTTATCAGTCTTTTTGTTTATCTGTTTTTGTTTGTCTACTTCATAAATCTTACCTTGGGGCCCATCTGGGCTGAGCCTTTCATCTTCCCTTTCTTTCCTGTCTCTCTCTCTCTTTTCTTTTTTTCTTTTTCTTTTTCTTTTTCTTTTCTTTTGTCTCTCATTTGGGTGGGGAATCCTGATTGCTCAGAAGTGTTCCAGGGTGCACCAGGGTGCACTGCAACACAGTTGATACTTCCAGTCATCCAGTCATCTCCCACCAAAATGACTAGGAGGAGGAATGCCCAACAGAAGAAAAATACAGAGAATGGACCTTCTGCAATAGAGCTAACAGCTATCAACATAGACAATATGTCAGAAAGAGAATTCAGGCTAACAATTATCCAGGCAATAGCTAGGTTGGAGAAAACCATGGATGACCAAACAGAATTGATTAGGGCCAAACTGAAAGCGACCAGACAGGATGTTCACAATGTTAGGGCGGAGCTTAAAGCTACCAGGGAGGAGGTTCACAGTCAATGAGTTCCAATTTAATCTAAACTCTCTCAAAGCTAGGGTAACTGAGACAGAAGATAGAATTAGTGATCTGGAGGACAAACAGAGAGAAAGGATCAGGAGGAAGCCTGGAACAAACAGCTTAGAAACCACGAAAACAGAATCAGGGAAATAAATGATGCCATGAAGCGTTCCAATGTCAGAATTATTGGAATCCCTGAAGGGGAGGAGAAAGAATGAAGTCTAGAAGATATAGTGGAACAAGTCCTTCATGAAAATTTTCCCAATCTCGTGAATGGAGTGTTCATGTACTAGAGGCTGAATGGTCTCCACCCAAGATTATACACTCCAAAAAAAAATTCACGACACCTGATAGTCAAATTGAGGAATTATAATTGTAGGTATAATCTCTTGAAAGACTCCAGGGCAAAGAGGCTCCTTACTTACAGAGGGAAGTCCATCAGAATAACGTCACACCTGTCCACAGAGACCTGGCAAGCCAGAAAAGGCTGGCAAGATATATTCAGGGCACTAAAGGAGAACATGCAGCCAAGAATAAGACCGGCAAGGCTTAAAAGACTATGCAACCACCAAGCCAACACTGCAGGAAATATTAAGGGGGTTCCATAAAAGAGGAAAAATCCTAAGAATAGCACTGAACAAAAATATAGAGACAGTCTACAGAAAGAAAGACTTCAAAGGTAACTCGATGTCAATAAAAACGTATCTATCAATAGTCACTCTCAATGTGAATGGCCTAAATGCGCCCATAAAATGACACAGGGTTGCAGATTGGATAAAACGACAGGACCCATCCATATGTTGTCTACAAGAGACCCATTCTGAACCTAAAGATACTCTCAGACTGAAAGTGAAGGGATGGAGAAGCATCTTTCATGCCAATCGGCCTCAAAAGAAGGCTGGGGTAGCAATTCTCATATCAGATAAATTAAACTTTAAACTAAAGACTGTAGTCAGAGATACAGAAGGACACTACATAATCCTTAAAGGGACTATCCACCAAGATGATCTAACAATTGTAAATATCTATGCTCTGAATATGGGAGAAGCCAATTACTTAATTAAATTGTTAATCAAGATAAAGAGTCACATTGATATGAATACACTAATTGTAGGAGATCTTAACACATCTCTCTCAGAAATAGATCATTGAAGCAGAAAATCAATAAAGAAACAAGAGCATTGAATGACACATTGGACCAGATGGACCTCATAGATATATACAGAACATTCCACCTTAAAACAACAGAATACTCATTCTTCTCAAGTGCACATGGAACCTTCTCCAGAATAGACCACATACTGGGTCACAAATCAGGACTCAACTGATACCAAAAGACTGAGATTATTCCCTGCATATTCTCAGATCACAATGCTTTGAAACTGGAGCTCAATCACAAGGAAAAGTTCTGAAGGATATCAAACACCTGGAAGCTAAAGGCCACCTTGCTTAAGAATGCTTGGATCAACCAGGAGATCAAAGAAAAACTGAAACAATTCATGGAAACCAATGAGAATGAAGACACTCCAGTCCAAAACCTATGGGATACAGCAAAGGCGTTCCTAAGGGGGAAATACATAGCCATCCAAGCCTCCCTCAAAAAAATTGAAAAATCCAGAATACACCAGCTGTCTCTACACCTTAAAGAACTGGAGAATCAACAACAAATCAAACCAACTCCACACATAAGAAGGGAAATCATCAAGATTAGAGCTGAGATCAATGAGTAGAAACCAGAGATACAGTAGAATGTATCAATGAAACTAGAAGCTTGTTTTTTGAAAGAATCAATAAGATCGATAAGCCACTGGCCACACTAATCCAAAAGAAAAGAGAGAAAGCCCAAATTCATAAAATTATGAATGAAAAGGGAGAGATCACAACGAACACAAGTAGAAGTAGAAACAATCATCAGAAGTTATTATCAACAGTTATATGCCAATAAGCTTAGCAACCTAGATGAAATGGATGCATTCCTGGAAAACGATAAACTCCCAAAATTGAACCACGAAGAAATTGACAACCTGAATAGACTGATATCTAGTAACAAGATTGAAGCAGTGATCAAAAACCTCCCAAAAAACAAGAGCCCAGGACCTGATGGATTCCCTGGAGACTTCTACCAAACTTTTAAAGAAGAAATAACACCTATTGTCATGAAGCTGTTTCAAAAACTTGAAGCAGAAGGAAAACTTCCTGACTCTTTCTATGAAGCCAGCATTACCCTGATCCCCAAACCAGGAAAAGACCCTACCAAAAAGGAGAATATTAGACCAATATCACTGATGAATATGGATGCTAAGATTCTCAACAAGATCCTAGCCAACAGGATCCAACAGCACATTAAAAAGATTATCCACCATAATCAGGTGGGATTCATCCTGGGGCTACAAGGATGGTTCAACATTCGCAAATCAATCAATGTGATACAACAAATTAATATGAGAAGAGAGAAGAACCACATGGTCCTCTCAATTGATGCAGAAAAAGCATTTGACAAAATCCATCATCCATTCCTGATTAAAATGCTTCAAAGTATAGGGATCGAGGGAACATTCCTGAACCTCATCAAATCTATCTATGAAAGACCACAGCAAATATCATCCACAATGGGAAAAAGCTTGCAGCCTTCCTGTTGAGATCAGAAACAAGATAAGGATGCCCACTTTCACCACTCTTGTTCAACATAGTATTAAAAGTCCTAGCAACAGCAATCATAGAACAAAGAGAAATAAAAGGTATCCAAATTGGCAATGAAGTCAAACTCTCTCTATTTGTAGATGACATGATTCTTTATATGGAAAACCCAAAAGACTCCACCCGCAAACTACTAGAACTCATACAGCAATTCAACAAAGTGGCAGGATACAAAGTCAATGTGCAGAAATCAGTGGCTTTCTTATACACTAACAATGAAAATACAGAAAGGGAAATTAGAGAATTGATTCCATTTACTATAGCACCAAGAACCATAAGATACCTGGGAATAAGACTAACAAAATAGGTAAAGGATCTGTACGTGAGGAACTACAGAACACGCACGAAAGTAATTGAAGAAGACACAAATAGATGGAATACCATTCCATGCTCTTGGATCAGAAGAATAAACATTGTTAAAATGTCTATACTGCCTAGAGCAATCTATACTTTCAATGCCATTCCGATAAAAATTCCACCGGTATTCTTCAAAGAGTTGGAGCAAATAATCCAAAAATTTGTATGGAATAAGGAGGGACCCCGAATCGCTAAGGAAATGCTGTTGAAAAACAAAAATAAAGCTGGGGGTATTACGTTACCTGATTTCAAGCTTTATTACAAAGCTGTGATCACCAAGACAGCATGGTACTGGCATACAAACAGACACATAGACCAGTGGAACAGAGTAGAAAGCTCAGATATGGACCCTCAACTCTATGGTCAATTAATCTTCAACAAAACAGGAAAAAATACACATTGGAAAAAAGACAGTCTCTTCAATAAATGGTGCTGGGAAAACTGGACAGCTATATGTAGAAGAATGAAACTCGACCATTCTCTTACACCGTACACAAAGATAAACTCAAAATGGATAAAAGACCTCAACGTGAGACAGGAATCCATCAGACTCCTAGAGGAGAACATAGGCAGTAACCTCTTCGATATCAGCCACAGCAACTTCTTTCAAGACATGTCTCCAAAGGCAAAGGAAACAAAAGCGAAAATAAACTTTTGGGACTTCATCAAAATCAAAAGCTTCTGCACAGCAAAGGAAACAGTCAAAAAAAACAAAGAGGTAACCCACAGAATGGGAGAATATATTTACAAATGACAGTACAGACAAAAGGTTGATATCCAGGATCTATAATGAACTCCTCAAACTCAACACACATGAAACAGGCAAACATATCAAAAAATGGGCAGAAGATATGAAGACATGCAAATGGCTATCAGACACATGAAAAAATGTTCATCATCACTAGCCCTCAGGGAGATTCAAATTAAAACCACATTGAGATATCACCTTACACCAGTTAGAATGGCAAAAATTAACAAAACAGGAAACAACATGTGTTGGAGAGGATGTGGAGAAAGGGGAACCCTCTTCCACTGTTGGTGGGAATGCAAGTTGGTGCAGCCACTTTGGAGAACAGTGTGGAGATTCCTCAAGAAATTAAAAATAGAACTTCCCTATGACCCTGCAATTGCACTCCTGGGTATTTACCCCAAAGATACAGATGTCATGAAAAGAAGGGCCATCTGTACCCCAATGTTTATAGCAGCAATGGCCACGGTCGCCAAACTATGGAAAGAACCAAGATGCCCTTCAACGGACGAATGGATAAGGAAGATGTGGTCCATATACACTATGGAGTATTATGCCTCCATCAGAAAGGATGAATACCCAACTTTTGTAGCAACATGGACGGGACTGGAAGAGATTATGCTGAGTGAAATAAGTCAAGCAGAGAGAGTCAATTATCATATGGTTTCACTTATTTGTGGAGCATAACAAATAACATGGAGGACAAGGGGTGTTAGGAGAAGGGAGTTGGGGTAAATTGGAAGGGGAGGTGAATCATGAGAGACTATGGGCTCTGAAAAACAATCTGAGGAGTTTGAAGTGGTGGGAGGGTGGGAGGGTGGTGAGAGGTCGGGGTACCAGGTGGTGGGCAATTATGGAGGACACTGATTGCATAGAGTACTGGGTGTGGTGAAAAAAATAATGAATACTGTTTTTCTGAAAATAAATAAATTTAATAAAAAAAAAAAAACACATTATGGCAGCTGCAAGCCAAGATCACATTCTTTCAGAGTCTTGTCTCCCAATTAGCCTGAAACTTTGTCTTTAATAAGCAGTTCCATCTTTCATTTAAGTATATGGAAATCTACATTGTCGTGGTCATATGTAGTCTTCATCTCTTATCACCACATTTATAGACTCATTGAGCAAGCATTGGAGTGGCTAAGGAAAAGACTCACTGACATCCACAGAGTAAATAATTTTGTTCATCTGCTTATGATGATCCTTTTCTACCATGGATCCTATTTGTTGGGCAATCACCTGGGACACAAATATCTTCAAAGTGTGTATCTGTTCTGAAAGTTCTATGCCAATACCTCTTCCCCAGATTTCCCTATCACTAATCTTCCAATTATGTTCCATCCATCCAAACTAGACCATACCTGAAATCAGTGTAAAATGTATTTATGGCCATCTATCACTTTATACATAGGAGACACCAAAAGGTACTACTGAAAGTTCTGTTCATTGGAAGGATTTTTCCTCACCACTGTCTTTCACAGTCACCTTTGAGAGTTTGTATTATTGTATCTGTCCTCTTCAGATAGTACCAGCTTTTCATGCATATCCATTTATAAACCATGCTCAAGATTGTTTTTCCCCCCAGTCAACTGGTCATGAACATACCCCAGCAGTACATAAGCATGAAATGAAGAAAAGAGTTATTGTTGATGGAGTTCATGCAACTAGCCACCTGTTCATGCAACTTCAAACCTACCCACGCTCAGTATTTTCCAGTGATCTAAGTGGTTGAGACAATGTTAGATTCATGATGAGCCCCTCAGACTACATGGTAACCTGATGCCCTGCCTTCTTGGCAGCATATTCAGAGGGAAAATAGTGTTAGATTTTGTTTTGAGGTTCACTAACCAAAACATTGCCCATGTTTTATCAAAGTGATAAGAACATTGTTTTGGTGATTTTTTTATAATAGTAGGTTATAATATGTAATGGCTTTTGAGTTAAGTGTTTTTACTGTATAATTTTAGCACACAAGCATAACTTTTACTTGTTTTGAAAAGATAAAAAATTAAATGATTTTGAAAACTCCTCCAAGAGAGCTTACATTTTTAATAAAAATTCTCCCTGATGTTTGATTAGCATAGAGTAAAGTTATAAAACTTTCCTTCTCTTTATTAAATCAGTCTGGAGATCATCAACTTTCTAAAGTTGCCCATATTATCAAAGCAAGTTTAAGAGTAAATTTGGTGAATGCATCAATATATTTTTTTAAATAACTCATAATTTTGTTATTAACTTGGGAACATGGATTTTCCCACAGATTAAACCTGTTATTATATTAGTCTATAATCTAAGAATAGTTATTTATATTCTGAGTAATTTTAATACATAGGTATTATGGACTTGTTCAGTTACTCATTATTATATAATGAATAGTAATTATCTAAATAACTTCACTTATATCATTATGTAGATTGACATTTTCAATATTTTAAAACGATTTATTTATTTGTGAGAAAGGGGAGAGTGGCGGGGGGAGAGAGGGAGAGAGAGTCTTAGAAAGACTCCATACTGAGCATGGAGCTTGATGCAGGGCTCAGTCTCATGGCCTTAAGATCACAACCTGAACCAAAACTAAGAGTTGGCCTTAACTGACTATGCCACCCAGGTGCCTCGGTATTTTCAATATTTCAAAGAATCTAACAGAATCATTAAGTTTTTTCACAAATCTTAATGAAGAATTTCAAAAAGACCATATAGTTGTGGGTTCATTTCTGGGTTTGCTATTCTGTTACATTTATCTATGTGTCTGTTTTTGTGCCAGTATCATACTGTTTTGATCACCACAGTTTTGTAATATAATTTGAAGTCTGGCAGCTTTGCTTTTCTTTTGCAAGGTTGCTTTGAATGTTCAGGGTCTTCTATGTTTCCATACAGATTTTAGGATTGTTTATTCTAGCTCTGTGAAAAATGCTCCCAGTGTTTTTTTGGAAATATAAATCAAAACTGCAGTGAGATATCACATCACACCTGTCAGAATGACAGAAATCAGCAACACAAGAAACAACAGGTGTTCGCGAAGATGTGGACAAATAGGAACCCTCTTGCACTATTGGTGGGAATAAAAACTGGTGTAGCTACTCGGGAGAACAGTATGGAGGTTCTTCAAAAAGTTAAAAATAGGGGCACCTGGGTGGCTCAGTGGGTTAAGTCTCTACCTTCAGCTCAGGTCATGGTCTCGGGGTCCTGGGATCAAGTCCCGCATTGGGCTCTCTGCTCAGCAGGGAGCCTGTTTCCTCCTTTCTCTCTCTCTGCCTGCCTCTCTGCCTACTTGTGATCTCTGTCAAATAAATAGATAAAATCTTAAAAAAAAAAAAAATAGAACTACCCAGATCCAGCAACTGCACTACTAGGTATTTACCCA
>NC_081558.1:131598768-131716358 GCF_022355385.1 Mustela nigripes | reverse complement strand
CCAACGTTGGTGGCATCACAATTCCAGACTTCAAGTTCTATTACAAAGCTGTCATCATCAAGACAACATGGTACTGGCACAAAAACAGACACATAGATCAATGGAACAGAATAAAGAGCCCAGAAATAGACCCTCAACTCTATGGTCAACTAATCTTCGACAAAGCAGGAAAGAATGTCCAATGGAAAAAAGACAGCCTCTTCAATAAATGGTGTTGGGAAAATTGGACAGCCACATGCAGAAAAATGAAATTGAACCATTTCCTTACACCACACACCAAAATAGGCTCAAAATGGTTGAAGGACCTCAATGTGAGAAAGGAATCCATAAAAATCCTTGAGGAAGCAACTTCTTTTACCTCAGCTGCAACAAGTTCTTCCTAGGAACATTGTCAAAGGCAAGGGAAACAAGGGCAAAAATTAACTATTGGAACGTTATCAAGATCAAAAGCTTTTGCACAGCAAAGGAAACAGTTAACAAAACCAAAAGACAACTGACAGAATGGAAGAAATATTCACAAATGCCATATCAGATAAAGGGCTAGTATCCAAAATCTATAAAGAGCTTATCAAACTCAACACCCAAAGAACAAATAATCCAATCAAGAAATGGGCATAGGACATGAACAGACATTTCTGCAAAGAAGACATCCAGATGCCCAACAGACACATGAAAAAGAGCTCCATATCACTGGGCATCAGGGAAATACAAATCAAAACCACAATGAGATACCACCTCACACCAGTCACAATGGCTAAAATCAACAAGTCAGGAAATGACAGATGCTGGCGAGGATGCGGAGAAAGGGGAACCCTCCTACACTGTTGGTGGGAATGCAAGCTGGTGCAACCACTCTGGAAAACAGCATGGAGTTTCCTCAAAAAGTTGGAAATAGAGTTACCCTATGACCCAGCAATTTCACTCTTGAGTATTTACCCAAAGATACAAATGTAGTGATCCAAAGGGGCACGTGCACCCAAATGTTTATAGCAGCAATGTCCACAATAGCCAAACTGTGGAAAGACCCTAGATGTCCATCAACAGATGAATGGATAAGGATGATGTGGTGTACACACACACACACACACACACACACACACACACACACACACAGGAATACTATGCAGCCATCAAAAGGAATGAAATCTTGCCATTTGCGATGACGTGGATGGAATTAGAGGGTATTATGCTTAGCAAAATAAGTCATTTGGAGAAAGGCAACTATCTCATAATCTCCCTGATATGGGAAGGAGACAAACCATAAGAGACTCTTAATCTCACAAAACAAACTGAGGGTTGTTGGGTGGAGGGGGGTAGGGAGAGGGTGGTGGGATTTTGGACATTGGAGAGGGTATGTGCTATGGTGAGTGCTGTGAAGTGTGTAAACCTGGCGATTCACAGACTTGTACCCCTGGGGCTAATAATACATTATATGTTTATTTAAAAATATTAAAATAAAATGCTTAACATTATCAAAATATAATATAAAAATTCGCTTCAAAGAATAAATTTTAACAAGAAAATTCAGTTGTATAGGAACTCATTATACTGTCATGAGGGGAACAAAAAAAGATCTTAGTAGTTTTTGTTTGCTTGCCAGTTTGTTGTTTGTTTTAGTAGAATCCATGCCAGCATGGGGCTTGAACTCACAACCCTGAGATCAGGAGTCTCATGCTCTACTTACTGAGCCAGCCAAAGACCTGATTTTTTTTTAAATTTCAAATAAAGAGGGATGCTGAGAGTTTTTTATTTCAATAAAACAATGAGATTTTGGAAGCACATAGTTATCTCTTCCTCTTAGGTTCAGTGTTTTAAAATGTTTGGGATTATATCTCAAAGGATGTTCAGATGTTGAGCTGTTCCCAGGTCAACATTTATATTAGCTTAGGCTACTATAACAAAATACCAGACTGAGTGCCTTAAATAGAGAAATTTATTTTCTCAAAATCTGTGGGGCTGGAAGTCAAAGATAAAGGTGTCAGATTTGGTTTGTCCTGAGACTTTTCTCCTTGGCTTGCAGAGAGCTGCCTTTTCCCTCTCCCTTCACGTGTCTTTTCTCTGTATGTATGAACCCCTGATGTGTTCCTTTGTTGTCCAAATTTCCTCATCTTATAAGGACTCCAATGCCCTTTTTATAACTGAATCCCTTTTATAAAGACCCTTTTTCCAAATTGTCACAATATGGTACTTGGAGGTAGGGCTTCAACTTATAAATTTGGGGGAGACACAGTTCAGCCCATAACAACACTGAAATATGAAAACTCCATCAGAAGCAAGGCTGTGGGTTAAGATGCAGGGTCCAGACAGAGTTGAGAAAGGATTCTTGGCAGCATGTCTGAGAGGATTTTTTTTTTTTAACAACAAATAAGGTTTATTTGTAACACATCCTAGTCCCCATCATGTCAGCATAATAAGAGTTGCAAGTCTTATTTTGTTCAAAGAAGAATCTCATGCCTTCCAAGACAGCAAGCACATCTCTACCACAGACTTGTGCCTAATGCCAGACTAAATACACAAGTAGGTAAGCTCAGAGTGAAGTTGGCTCCAGACCTCAGCACATTTTGCCCTTCCCCCACAGCCCTTCCAGATTCCTAACTGCAACCTTCCACCTCTCCATTTCCAACCAAACCAACTTCGAGCCTCTGAGCCGCTAGGGGCCTTCATTACATGATCTTCTTTCTTCCTACTTTTTAAAAATATTCTTCATGATAAATTATTTCTCTATCACCTATCAATGTATCAATCAATTTAATTTTTTAAAACATTTTATTTATTTATTTGACAGAGATCACAAGTAGGTAGTCAGGCAGAGACAGAGGGGGAAGCAGGCTCCCTGCTGAGCAGAGAGCTCGATGTGGGACTTGATCCCAGGACCCTGGGATCATGACCCTAGCCAAAGGCAGAGGCTTTAACCCCCTGGGCCACCCAGGCACCCCAGTCAATTTAATTTTTAATAATTCTTCTTTTCCACTTACTTTGTTTATAAATTCTAAATCTGTGCTGCTTTATCTCTTGGTTTTGCCTGCTTAGAACTAATATTAAAGCAAACTTTTAGTTCCTATATATACAAAGCTTATATCATAGCTTAGTGCCAAGTTTTTTGTTTTACTTTTAAAAATTAGTGAACGGAAAAATGGTAGTCAATCATTGTTATTTAATTGGCCAAGTTTCAAAAACCAGATTAGTATATATTGAATACTGGAAATATGTTCATAATGCGTTTAAAATGTGTTTTTGCTCTGGAATTGCAGTGTTTACGAGTAAAATATCTTGGATTTTATTTAAACTCCTTTACAATACAGATGATAAACGCTTAGATGCATAATTTCTGATTATGCTAGATTACTTGTATTTATCTTTTATCTATATTTTCCCAGGTTTTAAGAAATGGGAGTGAAGTTAGTGAGATAATTGTGGAAGTATGACACCTACCATAATTTGTAAAATATGCATCCAGTTTCCTAAAAGTGTTATTCACATAGCCTTCAAAGATTTATTCTTGGTGGAATGTGTTGAAAAAAGAGGTAGAATGCAAACCCTTAGTCAGCCTTTTTCACTGACAACATGCGATAAAGCTAGAAGGAGAAAGCCTTTCTGAGGCTTTCATTCTATAAGGGATGATGCTTATCAAGCTTGTCCCAGTTTTCATCATATTGTAATTGAAATTGAAATTTGGAGAAGGCATTTTCAGTTGTTATCTCCGCCTTTAAAACTACTTGAAGGAATATTTACTTTGAGAATTTATTCAGATATTTTTATGAGATGATGCTCAAACATGCATGCATAATAGAATATTAACTACATACAATTTGATGTATAGTCTATTCAAAATTTGTAATTCCGTTAGGGTCCACCCATCAGCACCTTTTTTTTTTTTTTTTAATGTCTTTTATGTCTCCTTTTCAAAAAGTCTGCTGGAGACATTTTCTTATACTCAATCCCAATTGAAGTACCGACAAGGTTTAATTTTCTTTTTTCCTAGGTCAGACTCCTAATAGAGGAACCCTTAGTCTCCCTTGCTAATTAGAATAATGTCAAAGACACCCTTCTGTAGAATGGTCCTACTTTTGTTGCTCAGACTTGTGCTCAGCTTTATTTATTTAGTTTCTATGGTGGGGATGATTTTGTCGACTCCTAGATTTTTGCAAGGAAAAGTATCCCTAAAACTGATTTTGAACTCAAAAAACTTTTCTGTTGCATAGAATTTATAAAAGTAGTCCTAATTCCTGCTTACACTGTTAAACAGCTTTTGACTACAGTCTCCCAGCACTTCACAATTTAACAAGTACATTCTGTCTAATCCTACAGGGGTTGTAGACCACACAGGACACATAGCCAATTCATACTTCTTTTGATATTTCTAGGAACCAGAAGGAATATGTGTGCTGTTTTCACTTATTCCCAGTCCATTTTCATCAGTCCTTTTTGGAAAGAGAGAAAATCAATTTTTCTATAAGCTAGGCAAATTAAAACTACTTATCTTTTGATGAGTGCAGTGCAACCCCTTGAGATTCCCAGGCAAGAGTACAAAATATTTAGAATAGTTCCTTTTAGCAAAGGAAATTAATTGATCTGTTGTGGGAAAGTAAAGCAGCATGTAACTCATAATTTCTGGCCATATTCAGTTAATGGGTAAAAATTATACAAAAAATATAGTCACATTTATTTTATACTTCTTGTCTAAATATACAATAAGAAATATACTAACAACTGTTTTGGAATTCAGTGTTTATAAATTCTGCTATGAGGGCAGTTAAGGTATTGCATTAATAACAAAAATTGTGGCACAAAAAGCAAAAGAAATACTGTTTATATACAGAGAAACAATATTGATGATTTTATTTATCAGATAGACAAAAGCATGTATTATGTGTGGACTCAACTTTTACATTTTTATGAGAAGTCAAAATAAACATTTTAGCCCGCTGGAAATGGGATTCGAGGTGATGGTACAAGAGATGGCTACTATTCAGTCTAGGCCTTTCCCTATGCTTTAAAACATTTACCATAAATATATAAAACAATAAAAAGGAAATAAAGACACTATAAGTGCTTAGTAATGACATATAAAGTGAATATAGAGAACAAATGCTCAGGACACATAATTTTGGGGTGAGTATTTAGGGTTTTACGTCTGAAGAAGATTTCATTATTGTTCAGAATGTTTGCACCCTTTCCTGGTGGGCTCCTCCCTAAGCCAGCGGTGTAATTCCTACCCCACTGATGACAGTCTTGCCTGTTTGATGTGATTTGTTCAATAGCCTGTGATGTGTAGCTCTTCTAAGCAGAAGCTTTAGAGATCAGATAAGCACTGATTGTTGAGCCAGAGTCCCAGAATGAAGACAGAGCAGAGCTTTAGACAAAAGATGTGTATCCTGAGCAAGCAATAAACATTGACTTTTGTTAGGTCACTGAGATTTTACAATGTTGTTCTCCCAACATGATAGAGACTAAGCTGACTGCTGTAATCAGGGAAGGATTTAGTTCCTTTTCTCTTGTGTGTCAACATTTTATTCATGATCTTTATACTTTTTAGTAACCTTGTTCTTTCCCGTGGTTTTACATATGTGTCCTGAAAGTCTCTAACTTCACATCTCCACCTCAGACCTTTCCTGTCCTCCACCTTAAACTGTCCTTTAAATTGTATCATAGATATCTTCACTGTGTGCGGGGGAGTTCTTAATTGTCCTCAACTTACCAAACTCCTTCCCCATTCTCATCACAGGGAATGGCACTGAATCTTTTAAGGTAAAATTGGAGATTCATCATCCATTCTCCCTTTCTTTTATCTAACATGTAAATTGTCAACACATGCTAAAATGTTATCTTGAAAATATTTTGAAAATCCATTGACTTTTTTTTATATCCATGGCTTCAGCTCCAACCCAATCCTCAACACCTTTGACCAATACTTCCATGACAGCATCTTCCTTTTTTTTGTCCTTGTTTCACTCCAGTTTGATTTCCACAGTGAAGCTAAGGTGAACTGCCTACAAATATAACTTAGATCAAAACATTTCCTATTTTTTTTTCACTTTTATCTTAAAAGCTTCAAACTCCAAACGTCTCTCCCTGCCCCCAAACTGTGCATTAACCAGTGGGATGCAGTCCTTGGCAGCCTCTAGCCCCATTTTTGTCCCTATAGCCACATTAGATTTCTTGTAGTTACTAGAGCCGGCCACCTGAGTCCCAACTCAGGTCTGTGCAAGCTCCTTCAATTTGAGAAGGATTTCTTCCCTATTTTTACTTGATGGAATTTCTGATTCTCAGGGTTTCAATCTAAATAGCACACTCTCAGAGAGATTTTCAGTGACTCTCCTAATTGAAGTAACTCTTGCCCCATATTTTTCCTTATCCTATTGGAATTTTGGATATGATTCTCTGCTCTCAGTATTTCTTCCTTGTAGCTAATATAATTAGTTAATTTAGATATTTCTTTCATTACATTTTGGAGGGAGGGCTCTGTTTCTCCTTACTCATCCCCCAAAACTGAATGTACATATACTAATTATACCAATATTAGAGATCATTAATTAGAAAAACAATATGATGTAGAGTCAGATGATAGTGAAAATAAATATAATGTTGCTCGGGAAATTATCAGTTATTTATATTACTTTCTTGGTGACACAAAAGCAAATTTTTTAAGATTTTGTTTTTTAGAGCAATTTAAGGCTCACAACAAAATTGACAGGAAGATACAGAGATTTCCCATATACCCTCTATCGCTACACATACATAGCTTCTTCATAGTCAGCATCACTCACCGGATGCGTGCATTTGTTACCAAAGGGTGAACCTCCATTGATACATCATGATCACCTAAAGCCTGTAGTTCATTTTAGGTTTCACTCATGTTATACGGGTTTGAATGAATGTTTAATGACATATACTCATCACTATAACATCATACAGAATATTTTAACTACCTCAGAATTCTCTGTGCTCTTCCTGTTCATCTCACCCTTGCCCCCACCCTTGACAACTACTAATCTTTTACTGTCACTGCAGTTTTGCCTTTTCTATCATTGGGTCATAGAGTATGTAGCCTTTTCATATTGGCTTATTTCACTTAGTAACATGCACTTATAGGTCTTCCATGTGTTTTCATGACAGTATAACTCATTTCTTTTAAGAGATGAAAGATTCCATTTTCCCATGTATGAAAGTTTATGTAACCATTAACTACTGAAAGATATCTTGGTTGCTTCCAGGTTTTGGCAATTGTGACTAAAGCTTATATAAACACCCATGTGCAGATTTTGTATGATTACTAGATTGTATGATAAGAATATTTTGAGTGTTTGTAGAAAATACAAAATTGTCTTCCAAATGAATGAGAGTTCCCATTGCTCCACATTCTTCCCAGCATTTGGTGTCATCAGTTTTCAGGATTTTGGCCATTCTAGTGTGCTAGTGGTATCTATTTGTTGTTTTAATTTGCATTTCTTTTAATACATATGAAGCACAGCATTGACTCATATGCTTACTTGCCATTTGTATATCTGCTGTAGTGAAGTGTCTGTTAAAGTCTTTAGTCCATTTCTTAATAGGATTGATTCTGTACTGTTGAGCCTTAAAGGTTCTTTGTGTGTTTTCATGACTGTCCTTTATCAGTTGTGTATTTTGCAAATATTTCTCTCAGTATATAGCCTGTCTGTTCATTCTCTTGACATTGTCAAGAGAATGTTTTTAATGTTTTAATTTTAATGAAATCCAAATTATCAGTTATTTCTTCTATGAGTTATACCTTTAGTTTTGTGTCAAAAAAGACATCCCCAAATGGAGGGCCTCAGGATTTTCTCCTAGGTTACTTTTAGGAATTTATAGTTTTATACTTTACATTTAGGTCTCTAATTCATTTTTAGTTCATTTTTGTGAATGGTATAAGGTCTTTGTCTAGATTAATCCATTTTCTTGTAGATGTACAGTCATTCTATCACCATTTATCAAAAAGATTTTCTTTGTTCCATTGTACTGCCTTTGTTCTTTTCTCAAATATCATTGACTATACTTGTGAGAGTCTATTTCTGGACTGTCTAATCTGTTTCATTGATCTATTTGTGTATTTTCTTGCCTCTACTATACTGTATTGATTACTGTAGCTTCCTACTAAGTCTCAGAGTTGGGTTACATCAGTCTTCCAGCTTGTTGTTGTTCTTTGAATAGTGTTGGCTGTTGTAGGTCCTTAGCTTATGAACTTTAAAATCACTTTTTCGACATCTATAAAATAACCTTCTGGGATTTTTACTGGGATTGCATTTGAATGGAGCTGTTCTTGGCTATTTTAGGAGCCTTTCTATTTTGAGAATTCTATCATTGACAACATGCACTCACTGATGCATGGCTACCACCGGAAACTTTGATCTGGATGATTACATGGATGTACTCTGTTAAAATTCAACAAGCTGGATCTTCAAGATTTGTGCATGCTTTCTCTATGTATATTTTAATTAAAAGTTTTCCTAATGCCTTCTTATATTGTTGAATTTAATTGATTAGTTTGAAAAGCTAATTTTTCCTACTCATGTTGTCAGCTTGTGAGAAATGACAGATCATATAAAGAAAATGAAAGAAGTTAACTTTTACTTTTGTCATTGATACGTAATTTTATAGCTGTATGTGTGCATATTCCTGCATAACTGAGGAATAATAATTTTTATTTTAAAAAATAATTTTGTGTTAAGTCTAAATTTTTCATAAAATAGTATCTATATGATAGAACTAAAACCCTGGATACAAGATAGGCACTTAATAAATGCTATTTCCCTTCCTCTGTGTTATTTTTTTTAACTTGCGTTTATTTGTTTGTTTGTTTAAAATAGGCTTTATTATCTTAGAGTAGTTTTAAGTTCCCAGCAAAACTGAGGGGGAAATTAGAGTTTTTTTATTGTTTAAAGAATTTAAGGTTGCTCAGATTTCTATTAAAACTCCATTCCTAAATTTTTAATCTCTGCAATTTCGATGAAAACATTATCAAATGGTTTTCAGGCCATTAAAATCCCCCGTTGTATAACAGAAAAAAGGAACATTCTCTCTAACTGTGTTGGTACCAAGGTTCTGTTAATCAGCAGGTTTGCCTAGATAACTCCACCAGAGGAAGCAGTTGTGGTGTAACAACTGGGTCACCTTCTTAACAGCTTTATTATGCAGTGGTTCGTGTATTTTCTTGTTGACAGATTTAGAGCACTTTGTGAAAGCAGTAATTGTACTGGGACTACAGCTGGCAGGCTTCCTTAGTAAAAAAGTAGAATGAGGTTGCTATAATACTTTTAACTGTTACAAGGCAAATGAAGCAGCCTGTGTAGTTTCATTAAGGAATTACACTGTCTCTAACACTGGAACTAATTAAAATTGTTTTGAATAGACAATAGTGAATTGCTGTGCAACGCCTTCCAGTATAAGTTAGCAGATTCCTCACAGAAATGTTCTTTTGGATAACCAATACCAGAGGGATGCTGTGAACACAACAAATAAAGATGCTGCAAAATGAGTCCTTTAGGTGTATTTAATTCAATGAAATTCATCATTCAAATAAAACAGGGCGACTATTTCTAATCCCTTAGTAAAGGACCTACGAGAACTTAAACTTGGTATTACATGTCTATGTCTTTCTTACTATTGTATATTGTAAGTTGGTCCTTCTTGTTACATAAACATCATGTGCATGGAGGTAGAATGACTCTTCCTTAACAAATTTAGTTAGCCACGTTTTGTGACTGAATATCTCCTTATTTTGTACTAAAATCCTTTCTCACCTAATCACCAAGAACTTGTCATTCTCTCACTTAAGGAAAATCTGATACTTTAAACTCAACATTTCATTGTAAATGCCTACTTCTTTAGGAGGGGAGAGCTTTGGTCAAATGTGCTAAAGTGCAAATGTTTAAGATCATATTTTTTCTGAAGAAATACTGATATAGACTAAGTTTTGTATCCTCTAAGAGTGAGGGGGAGACTGCAGCAATGGCAGGTACGGCAGAGGTAGAACAACAAATATTAACAACTTTCTAAAAATTGACATCATAATATTTAATTTAAGATGCAATAGAGATCCAGTAATAGATAATCATTTTTTTAAAGATTTTATTTATTTATTTGACATAGAGAGATCACAGGTAGGTAGAGAGGCAGGCAGAGGGAGAGAGGAGGAAGCAGGCTCCCTGCTGAGCAGAGAGCCTGATGCAGGACTTGATCCCAGGACCCTGGGATCATGACCTGAGCCGAAGGCAGAGGCTTTAACCCACTGAGCCACCCAGGCACCCTGAGATCATTTCTTGAGAATATACTAAAAGTATTGCAATGTCTGGAGTCACTATTATTTTATTCTGAGAGAGAGAGAGAGGGAGAGAGTGAGTGCTCACATGATACAGGGAGCAGTAATCCCAAGCAGGCTGCACAACCAGTGCAGAGCTTGATGCAGGGCTTAATTTCAAAACCCTGTGATCATGACCTGTTCAAAATCAAGAGTTGGGCACTCACCTGACTGACCACCCCAGCATTCCTAGAGTCATTATTTTTAAATAATATATCATTGGATAATCTTCAGAGTGAAACATCTTTTAAAGGAATGTAATGGGAACATGATATTCTGTAAGATTTATTATAAATACACTTAAAAATAAAAAATTCAACACAAATTTATAATTTGAGTATTAAGGCTTATGTAATATTGAAGCACTCAATCATTTAGTTGATGCATGTGAGATGTACTTTTTATATTGCTGTATTTTTTGCATTTTTAATATCCTTTCACATTTAAGATTCTTTGAAAACACCAGGAATGTTGGATATTTCTCCAGTGTTGGATTATGAAATATTATATTATTTAAATTATTAGAATAATGTAATGCCTAACAACTTTACAAATGCTTTCTTATATATCTCAGAAATCTAGTATTATTAAAGTAATGTAATTTTCATTTAAATTTTTTTCAGTACTATATTTTCTAGCATAAGAATGTAGTAGAATAATGAGTTTCTGGTAAACTTAGCTCATTAAAGAGAGACTACTATATCTTCAAGGTGATTATGGATAGAGGCTTGAATAAACATGAGTTTTTGAATACATATTGAGTCACTGCTATATTTTGTAGACCAGTTGGATGTCTGGTTTAGATAAAAAGTATTAGCCAATTATACTCTAAAAATATGTTTTTTTCTTATATTAGTTAATATATCTCTGTATGAAATATTTTTATATCTTTATATAAAATTAAAATAAAATAATATAAAATAAAAGCTTGCTTGAATATTAGTACAGGAACATTCCTAGAAACATGTTGTGATGAAATTGAAAAAAAAAGAAGAGGAAAGTTTCTTAGTATCTCTATCATTATTGACATTTATCTGAGTCATCTGAGGAAGACAGAAAAACAGATATGGGGGAATAATTTCGATTTTGGAAGTTAGAAAATACTACAAATAACTATTTAATATACTTGTCTAAATTAATGTCTTATTGGTAACGGACATATAATTTTGCACACTTAACCTATAGCTTACTGCTATACAGCAATTAATGTTAAAAATCTATCCCAAATATACTATGGATTATGGCTCATGATAAAGGGATGCAAACATAATTTAATCTGAATGTTATTTACTATGAGTGAATATATCAATTTTGATTTCACTGGGAATTTGTAACAATGTGCACATTTAAAAATAATTTAATGGTAGTTTTGGTCTGTTAAAAAAAACAGTGAGGAACCTTCTTCTTCCCAAAATGAAATAACAGAATGAGTGTTTTCCCTCTTGTTCAAAACAAGCAAAAAGTAAAACAGACAAAATAAAATAATAGGTCTTTAAGACACTGGAATCAGGAGGTGAAGGAGAGTAATTCATGAAAGAACAAAAAGATAAGGTGATCCTTACTATTAAACTAGTTTAGTGCCCTGGGAGAACTTATGCATGTGTGTGGTGTGCTGAGGGGGAACTGAGCTCAGTTGACAAACCTCAAAATCAGCAAAACAAAGACAGCCTAGCTCTCAGTATTAATGAGAGTGTTGGGAGAGAAAATACCAGTGAAACAGAGAAGAACACTTCTTCTCCCCCCACCCCCACTGAATAATGACTTATTTTATAGTTTCCACAGATGAAAATATCATTTGAAGAAAAGAAAAATATCTACTCTCAAATGAGAAGCCTACTTCTTAAATGTTCAACATTGCCTTTAAGACCAGGAATAAGAAAAGACTGTCCAGGTCTACCTCTTCTATTCATCTTTGTATTGAAGGGTGCAGCCAATACTATCCGTGAAGAAAAAGAAATAGAATGCTTTCATATTGGAAAGGAAGAAAAAATATCTTTATTCACAGATGACATGACAGCCTACATAGAAAAAAACATAAAGAATACTAGAACCAGTAATACATAATCCATATATATATATATATATATATATATATATATATATAACCATTTTATTTCTATATACTAGTAATGAACACTAAGAAATTGAAAAATACTGAGGCACTCCCCCTTGCAACTAGGCATACTTATACTCTCTCTAAAATAAGTAATAAATCCTAAAAATAAATAAATAAATAAATAAACAGTTTCTTAAAATAGTAAACATGTCAATTATATGATCAAGCTACTCCACTCCAAGGTGCTTGTCCTAGAAAAAAGAAAGTTTATATCCTTATAAATATTTGCTCATGAATCTTCATAGCAGCTTTATTTGTAAGTACCTAAAACTTAACTGAATGGAGACAAACTGGTGTATCCATACAATGGAATACTCAGTAATAAAGAGAAGTGAACTTTTGATAAACACAGCAGAATGGACAAATATGAAAAAAAAATTAAACTAAGTGAAAGGAGTTAGACAAAAGTGTACATATTACATTACAAATGCAATCTATAGTGACAGCAAAACAGTTGTTGCTTGAGAAAGTGGGGAGTGGCAGGAGGCAGTGATTATAAAGGAGCATGAGGAAAGTTGGAGATGATAAGAAATGGGCTCAGTACTGTGATTTTGATGATGGTTTCCCTGGTGTGTGCATATGTCAAAACTTAACAAATTGTATGCTTAAAATATGTGAAGTCTGTTATGGTTAATTATACCTCAGTAAATCTGTTAAATACACTGATAAGCAAAAGAAGGGGAAACATTTACTTCTACAAGAGGGGTAACTGCTGATATCAGTTACTGACTCATATTGAGGGTCTTTACAGTGTCAAGAGGTATTAATCTATCCTTACGTTGTTAAATAGTTTCGTCTGGTAACTGCATGAAAACAGGATTTCATCAGGTGACATTTCATCAGTTTACTTATATAGTATAAAAATATTAATTTCAGAAATGTTGATTGAAGTATCTTATTAAAATTTAATGATTGCTATGATAAGACAGTGTGGTGTTGATAAAAAAATAGACAAAGTGATTAATGGAAGAGGACGAAGAGCCCAGAAATAGACTTACATAAATATTATCAACTGTTCTTTGACAAAGGAGCAAAGGTGATACAATGGAACGAAGATTATCTTTCAACAAATGGTGCTAGAACAACTGGATATACAAAAACAAACAAATAAATCTGGACAGAAGTTTACATCCTTCAGAAAAACAAACTAAAAATGGGTCACCAACCTAAATGTAGAATGCAAAACTATAAAACTCCTAGAAGTAATGTATAAGAAAACCTAGGTGACCTTGCCTATGACTATGGCTTTGTGATAAAACACCAAGGGCCAAATCCATGAAAGGAATAATTAATAAGCTGGACTTCATTAAAATTAAAAAAATTTGCTCTGTGAAAGACAATGTCAATAAAATCAGAAGACAAGCTGTAGATTTGGAGAAAATATTTTCATTTCATATCTGCTGAAGAACTGTTATCCAAATATAGAAAGAACTTGGGACACCTGGGTGGCTCAGTTGGTTAAGTGTCTGCTTTCAGCTCAGTATATGGTCCTAAGGTCCTGGAATTGAGTCTTGCATGTGGTTCCCTGCTCAGCAGGAGACCTGCCTTTCCATCTCCCTCTGCTGCTCCCCCTGCTTGTGCTCTCTGTCTCTTTCTCTCTGTCAAATAAATAAATAAAATCTTAAAGACAAAACCAAAAACAAATATAGAAAGAACTCTTAAAACTCAGTGATAGACATGACACTTTATATGGAAAACCCAAAAGACTCCACCCCTAAACTACTAGAACTCATACAGCAATTCAGTAATGTGGCAGGATACAAAATCAATGTACAGAAATCAGTGGCTTTCTTATACACTAACAATGAAAATACAGAAAGGGAAAATAAAGAATCAATTCCATTTACCATAGCACAAAGAATGATAAGATACCTGGGAATAAACCTAACCAAAAAGGTAAAGGATCTGTACTCAAGAAACTACAGAAAACTCATGAAAGAAATTGAAGAAGATCAACAAGATAGAAGACCATTCCATGCTCATGTATTGGAAGAATAAACATTGTTAAAATGTCCATACTGTCTAGAGCAATCTATACTTTCAATGCCATCCCGATCAAAATTCCACCAGCATTTTTCAAAGAGCTGTAGCAAACTATCCTAAAATTTTTATGGAACCAGAAGAGACCCCTAATTGTTAGGGGATGTTGGAAAAGGGAAAAAAAAAACTGGGGGCATGATGTTGTTTGATTTTAAACGTTACTTACAAAGCTGTGATCACCAAGATAGCATGTTCCTGGCACAAAAATAGACACAAAGACCAGTGGAACAGAGTAGAGGGCCCAGATATAGACCCTCAAGTATGTGGTCAAATAATCTTAGACAAAGCAGCAAAAAAAAAAAAAAAAAAAAAAAAACAGTGGAAAAAGACAGTCTCTTCAATAAATTGTGCAGGGAAAATTGGACAACTATGTATAGAAGAATGAAACTTGACCATTCTCTTACACCGTACACAAAGATAAACTCAAAGTGGGTAACAGACCTCAATGTGAGGCAGGAATTTATCAAAATCCTAGAAGAGAACATAGGCAGTAACCTCTTCAACATTGGCCACAGCAACTTCTTTAAGATATGTCTCCAAAGGTAAAGGAAACAAAAGCGAAAATGAACTTTTGGGACTTTATCAAAATCAAAAGCTTCTGCACAGCAAAGGAAGCCGTCAACAAAACAAAGAGGCAATCCCCGGAATGGGAGAAGATATTCTCAAATGACAAAGGGCTGATATCCAAGATCTGTAAAGAACTCCTCAAACTCAACACACACAAAACAGATAATCATATCAAAAAATGGGCCAAAGATATGAACAGACACTTCTCCAATGAAGACATACAAATGGCTAACAGACACATGAAAAAATGTTCATCATCATTAGCCATCAGGGAGATTCAAGTCAAAACCACGTAGAGATACCACCTTATACCAGTTAGAATGGCCAAAATCAACAAGATAGTAAACAAGAAATGTTGGAAAGGATGTGGAGAAAGGAGAACCCTCTTACGCTTATGTTGGTGGGAATGCAAATTGGTATAGCCACTTTGGAAAACAGTGTGGAGATTCCTTAAGAAATTAGTAATAGAGAGATACCCTATGACCCTACAATTATACTACTGGGTATTTACCCCAAAGATACAGATGTAGTGAAAGGAAGGGCCATCTGTACCCCAATATTCATAACAGCAATGGCCACAGTCACCAAACCATGGAGAGAACTACAAGATGCCCTTCAATGGATGAATGGATAAAGATATGTTCCATATATATGATGGAGTATTATGCCTCCATTAGAAAGGATGGATACTAAACTTTTGTATCAACATGAATGGGACTGGAAGAGATTATGCTGAGTGAAATAAGTCAAGCAGAGTCAATTATTACAGGGTTTCACTTACTTATGGAACATAAGGAATAACACAGAGGATGTTGGGAGATGGGGAGGAGAATTGAGTTGGGGGAAATTGGAGGGGAAAACAAATCATGAGAGACTGTGGACTCTGAGAAACAAACTGAGGGTTTTGGAGGGGAGGGGTTGGGGAGGTTGGATGAGCCTGGTGGTAGGTATTATGGAGGGCACATATTGCATGGTGCACTGGGTATGGTGCATAAACAATGAATTCTGGAACACTGAAAAGAAATAAAGTAAAATAAAATAAAAATAAAGATGGAGATGTAAATGGAAAAAAAAAAAACCCACAAAACCTCAGTGATGGAAAACAAACAATTTAATTTAAAAATAGGCTAAACATCTTAACAGATACCTCACCAGAGAGGATATGCAGATGACAGAAGCATATGAAAAGATGTTACAGGTTATATGCCATTTAGAAAATGCAAATTAAAACCCACTATACACTGATTAGAATGGCCAAAACCAAGTATACTGACACCATCAAATACTGGTAAGGATGTGGAACAACAGGAACTGTCATGTGTTGCTGTTTGGAATGCAAACTGTTTTGAAAGACAGTTTGGTGGTTTCCTATAAAATGAGACACATTCTTTTTTTTTTTAAACATTATTTATTTGATAGAAGGAGAGACATGGAGAGAAGGGACACAAGCAGGGGCAGTGAGAGAGGGAGAAGTTGGCTTCCCGCTGGGAAGCCCAAAAGGGGCTCCATCGCAGGACCTTGGGATCATGACCTGAGCTGAAGGCAGAATGCTTAATGACTGAGACAACCAAGAGCCCAACAGCTAGACATATTGTTATCATATAATCTAGCAATTACTCCTCTTGGTATTTACCCAAATTGTTGAAAACTTATGTCCACACAAAAACTTCACATGTAAACTAGCTTTATTTATAATGGCCAAAACTTGGAAGGCACCCAGAAGTCCTTCAGTAGGTTAATGGATAAATAAACTGTGGTACCTAAAGAAAATAGAGTATTACTCAGCACTAAAAAGAAATGAGCTTATCAAGTATTACTCAGCACTAAAAAGGAACCTTAAATGCATGTGACTAAATGAAAGAAGTTAATGGGAAAAGAAAACATACTGTATAATTTCAACTGTATGACATTCTAGAAAAGGCAAAACTATGGCAACAGTAAGATTAGGGTGCCTGGGTGACTCAGTTAAGCGTCTGCCTTCAGGTAATGATCTAGGGTCCTGGGATCCAGTCCCGCAGTGGGCTTTCTGCTTGGCAGGGAGTCTACCTCTCTCCCTACCTCTCCACTCTGCTTGTGTTTATACTCTCTCTCTCTCTCTCAAATAAATAAATAAATAATCTTTAAAAAAAAAAAAAAAAAAAAAACAACCTAATCCAAAAGGGCACCTGGGTGGCTCAGTAGGTTAAGCCTCTGCCTTTGGCCCAGGTCATGATCTCAGGGTCCTGGAATTGAGCCCCACATTGGGATCTCTGCTCAGCAGAGAGGCTGACCACCCTCCACCTGCTTGTGATCTCTGTCTGTCAAATCAATAAAATCATTAAAAAAAATAAGATTAATTGTTGCTAGGGAGTTAGGTAGAAGGAGGGATGAAAAGGTGGAATGCAGAGGATTTTTAGGTCAATGAAAATACTTTGTATGATACTGTAATGGTAGATATATATCATTATACATTTGTCTAAACCCAAAGAATGTACAACACCAAAAGTGAACCCTAATGTAAAACTATGGACTTAGGGTGATAATGATGTGTCCTTATGGGTTCATCTCTTGTAACAAATGTACCATTCTGGGGGAGGAAGTTAATAATGGGGAAGGCTACCTGGGTGAGTATGGAGGTATATGTTATATCTCTGATACCATCTTCTTAATTTTACTGTGAACCTAAAACTGCTCTAAAGAGCAATGTCTATTAAAAACTTAATGATTGGGGCACCTGGGTGGCTCAGTGGGTTAAAGCCTCTGCCTTTGACTCAGGTCTTGATCTTAGGGTCCTGATTGAGCCCCACATCAGGTTCTCTGCTCTGCAGGGAGCCTGCTTCCTCCTCTCTCTCTGCTGCTTCTCTGCCTACTTGTGATCTCTCTCTGTCAAATAAATAAATAAAATCTTAAAACAAAAACAAAAACAAAAACCCTAATGATTGTTCAGGTGGGTCTTCTCTCTTAATTTTTATAAACATTTTTGTCCTCCAATAGATTTTATAATCTAAAATACATTGGTAGAACATTAAACATAACACTGTGTACCTACTATTGTGTTAAAAGGTTTTCTGCACATTGAGTATGTGCAAAATATGAAATTTATGTAAACAGGCAAGGAAATATTAACCAATAATTTATACCTTAAATCAATACTGTTTTAGTTCTTAGTTTTGCTTAATAGAAATTTAGAACTTACATTAGTAAGTATATATGTTTATATAATGAGCATTTTTGTCTTGCCTATATATCAGTTTTTTAATGTTATATTTTAATTGTTTATATTTTATTTTAAAAATATTATTTAGAATTACCTTGTGTTTAAAAATGAATGTATTAATGGAAAAGAAACATTTTCATTTATTCTTGATGATGAAAGTATACATTTTCCAAAATCTCTGGAAGTTTTTATTGGCGTTAAGTGGTAGCACGATGCTGGCATTATCTACTTCAATATGGCAGTCATACCTTGTGATAATATGCTGTATACATATGTGTGGGTATAAACGTAAATAACAATTAACTATTTATTGGTATATGTTTTGTAATAGCAACCCATTTTGTAATGCAATTGACTGTTTTATAGCTAAGGATAGAAAAAAGATATGAAATGTCAAAATATGCTAACATTTGTATTATAAAACAAAAAGAGCACATACACACATGATGTGTAAGGATGTAGAAATATATAAATTAAGATAATGATTGTGATTCCTTGTGAAGAGATAAACTATAACACTGTGGGAATTAGAGGAGGGGGAATTATTTTTAAATCCATATCCCTTTTTACTCATTGACATTTTTTGCCATATATATGTATTTCCTAATAAGCATCCTATGATTTACACATCATTAGAGGGACATTAAAACATTAAAAAAAAGAAGCGGGGGAAGGAAGTAAAGAAACCCAGAGGCAAAGAAATAAAAGACCACTAAGAATTGTTACTCTAAAAATATTTCTCTGTAGCAGTTTGGTCAGCAAGTTCACTCATCATCAAGGATAAATCAGTTTTCAAAAGCTGTAGAAAACTATTTAAGTCAAAAGTCTGAATCACTCCAGTGGGAAATTTAGCAAAAAATAAACATGCTTGTGTCACCTTGGGATTTATGTTCGTCTGAGTGAAGGAAACACATACAGCCCTGCATTCCAGATCTCAGGGGCCAGAATAACCTCCCTGTGCTGGGATTGACATGCTCATAAATAACCAGTTGAAAATTGATAGTTCATTCCTTTGAAAGCACTGAATCCATTCAAAAGTTACACTGCAATTTTCGGTTTTTACCATGGAGGGAAACTTTACAACTGAGTTTAAAGTTATTTAAGTTCACATACTTCTAAACTAGGTGTGAAAATACATCCAAAATAATATGACCAAACAGGACTGATAAGCATATCCTCATAAATTGTGTCTCCATCATTAATTTTATTTGACCTTGGACATATGACTTACTTTGTTCATGTCTGCAGATGTTAATCGTGCACGGATCATCTTTATCCATCCATAGCCAATAATTGTACCTACTTACCCCATGAACCCAAAGGATTAGTGATAGACTAAAAAATAAGGCAGGGATTAAAAAAATACCTTACCAGTAGTTTAAGTCTATCAGGGTGGCTTATTCTACTCTCTGAAACCTACCACCATCTTCTTATCTACCAAAACATGATGCATAAGTTGAAACTTGGTAAAAGGAAAAAAAAAACAGTTTGGGAATCATTTTACCTTTTTCAGTCAGTTTTTGCTAGGCCCAGTGAAAATTAAGTACTCCCTTCTTGGGGAAAGCCATACTTGAATATTTTATGATCATAATGAACCAAACCACACATACAAAGCTAGAAACAGGCCCAAAGTGTTTCATTGTCTCTTGGGTCCCCATTCAACATGATGCACAGATGTTATCTGCTCTGTTTCTGTCTCTTTTTTTTTCTTTAAAGATTTTATTTATTTATTTGAGCAACAGAGAGCGAGTGAGCACACAGGAGTCAGGGGCAGAGGCAGAGGGAGAAGCAAACTCCGCATTGAGAAGGGAGACTATTGCAGAGCTTGATTCCAGGACCCTGAGATCATGACCTGAGGTGAAGGCAGATGCTTAACCCTGAGCCACCCAAGTGCCCCTCCTGTCTTCTTCTTAAAGGAGGAATGTTCAATCATGAATAGCCAAGGGCCTGATTCCCAGTGCACCTCAGATGGCAAAGTGAGCATTAACAGAAAGAATGGTCCACTCCCCACCAATTAGATTCATCTTGGGGAAAAAAAAAAAAAAGCTGTCTTATCATTTGTATTTTATTCCTTGTTACACAAATTTTTGGTTAATTGAAATAACCAGTCACAGTTCCTTTATCTCAATTGACATGTTGTTGTTTCTGTTATTATTATTTTAGATATGTGAAAACTTACTCTTCTTAATTTCTAAACTGATTATGATTATGAAGTTTACAGACACTCCACTTTTTTTCCCTTTTTAGCTGATACCTTAGGAATAGACACATAAAATTTGGTTTATTCTTTTTGAAACAATAATTACTGTGTTTTAATTCCGTCTTACCTCTGAATAAGGTATATTTAGTACTGGGTTGGGCCAGAGGTTTAGGACTCCTCATTTCATTTATAAAACACAATTCCATGGGGTGAGTTAGTATAACCACCTGTGGTTGTATGAATACATGAGATAATGGAACAACGTCTGGAACAAATAGTAATTTTACCACAAATGGAAGCACTGGGAAGATGGATTGGTTATTTGCTCTTGTAACTGTGATCTCTAACTTCAAGAGACATTGAAGAATTAGAGACAGGTAATGCTGTCTCTAAAAGTGTATTATACCCATAAGTGTACCTCTAAATAATGTAGGAGTGATATCAACATTTATTATTTACTACTGCCATATTTAGATTTGGGTTTTTGTGCATTAATAAGATATGGCCTTGTTGCAGAGATACCACAGCAGATTTTTTTAAAGAATCACAATGTGATCTACTCCATTGATTAGTACTCATGTACTTCTCATAACAAAGAAAACAGTGATTTTTTATAGCAAGATGGAGAGTGGAGAAAATAAATCATACGGTGGTATAACCTCAAACAGAGCTTTCAAGTCTAGACAATTGGTAGCAAGAATGCAAGGCAACAGGAATGCTAATTCATTTTTGGTGGGAATGAAAAATGCAAATGCTTACAAGCCCTTCAGAAGACAGTTTGAGTTTTTCTTACAGCGTTAACTGTAGTACTACTCTATAATTCAGCAGTCACACTCCCAGGTATTTACCCAATTGATTTAAAAACACCTCCACAGGGAAACCTCCATGTGGATGTTTTAACAGTTTTATTCATAATAATAAAAAATGGAATAATTCAAGGCATCCTTCAGGATCAATGGATTAACAGTTTTTGCTATACCTGTGCAATGGAATACTATTCAGAAAAAAAAAAAAAAAAGTGGTAAACTGTAATCCATGCAGAAACGTGTTTGGATCTTAAGTGAAAGAAGCCAGTCAGAAAAAGGTACCTATGAAATGATTCTATTTATATGACGTTGTAGAAAATGCAAATCTGTTGAGAACTAAATTGATCTGTGACTGCCAGGGATTCAACGTAAGAAATATTGAGAGTTGAATATATGAAAGGGGAGTTTTTTTTTTAAATCAGTGAAACTATTCTGTATGGTTCTGTTATGGTGCGTACATGACACTATACATTTGTCAAAACCCATAGAATTTTACAGCATAAAGACTGGATGTTAATTTATGAAAAATTTTAAAGTTGGGAAGTTTCAATGGAAGGAATTTAGGATGGAATTTAAAGCATGATAATTAAGTCTAATTGCATTAAAATGATGGAGGTACATACACTGATGGTGTGGTTGAGAAGAGTGTTGACTCCAGAAACTATAGAATTGAGTGGAGTCTGTAAGTCTAAAGGTGAAAGGAATTGAACATAAACACTCAAATTCACAGGCATTTCCCATGGGATTATGAGTTAACAATTCTCAAAGTACTCTACATCTATACCGGTAATGAGAAACTAAATGAATGAATGGCAAATACTAGGGTCTACTTTTCTCACTGGTAGAATGAGAGGTTATAGATAGGCAAGGAAAAAAAAGGCTAAAATTATCAATATAGTAATGGATTAGAGTTGAAGAAAGTAGTATGAATTAATATTTAGTTTAATATACATACACATGATCATTACATATATACATTTATAAGTATGTGTGCATACATGGCATGGTCTAAACACACATATTTCCTTCCTTTGACAACAAAGAACTGATAGATGCAGTAACACCTGCATCAGTAGCAGTGAGGGTGGCTTGTTCTCAGATAGTGATTTTTATTACCATTTTTCGGTAAAGAGTTATGGCTCCTTGGAGAAATGGCTGATTCTAGGGAAGGCCAGGGAATAGACATGATGAATCTGAGTATCCTATAGTGTAGGAAAGTATGGAGGTCCCCAGTAAAAGCAAAAAAATTAAAATAAAAAAGCTCAATCACAGTTATGGGGATTCATGAGGATCTATTAATGGGATGTCGAAACAAACTGAAGGAACCATCAGTTGCCAAAGCTAAAGCAATCTGAGCAAAAAAATATATTATAATGGATATATAATTTCATATAAAATAAACGTCCATGAATCTGTGCATGTGTAAATACATGATTGAGTAAATAAGTGGGAGAGAATAGACAACCTCTCAGCAGAATTCCAAATAACATATGTTGTTATCTGGCCCTCTAACTGGGGGAATATAACTCCTTGTTCCTGGATTGTGGGCTGCACATAATGACTTTCTTCCAAAGACTGCATTATGTGTATGTGGGGTGGGGGGCAGTGAGTGAAAGAGTGACTTACAGTGGGTAAGTCTGGCAAATACTACCTCAGCCAGATGTTTAAGGTCAATATCAATAATCTAATTTATGTTAATAGTATATATACCTTTGATGGGGTGAGAATGGCATTTTAGCTCTGAGGTCTTGCTCCCAGTTTCAGTTTCCTTTCTCTTCCCTCCTCCTCCCTTTCCTTTGCATACATTCATTCTATACCCATACCCCATTCTTTGTACTCTAGAACCCCAGAGGCAACCATTTAAACTTATTTGAGTCTCTTTTTGTCTGCATACAGGTAACTTTTTGTATCGCATACATGTAATTTTAAACTTACATGAATGAAATTGTTTTATAGATCTTATTCTGTTTCTCATTTTTCTCTGTTAAGTACTGCGATTTTCTGATATACTTATGTTTCTATGCTGCTATAATCTGTTGTGTAAATCTCCATTGAGTGCATCTCTGTGTCTCATACTCATTCTTAACTACTGATGTACATTGAGATGGATTCTAGTATTGAATTACCGTACATAATGCTGCAGTGGATATCCTATACATGAATTCTTATAGAAATTGATTTGTTAAGTATCTTTTGGGTGTTTAATAGAAGTGGAATTGTTCAATTGTAACATTGGCCATCTACTTTATTCTCTAAAATAGGACACATTGGTGAGTGAAAGAGTGAGAGTAAACTTCCATTTCATGGTCATCCTGGTAATAAGATATGGGGGCTTCATGGTGAGACCAGAGCAATCTCATAAGGCTCTGTGCTTGGGGTTTAGTGATCTGTGGCTGCCATCTTGAAATCCACAATGATTTGATCTTTGAATTTATGATTTGTCGGGTCTGTTGGAAAATGAAACATGTGCAGGAGTCTGAGGGAGGGGTATGAGGAATGGCTTGAAGCTTCAGTTCATTTGTCATCCTACAGTCCACCATCTTTCCACCTCCTTAAGTTGGGTTCTTGGTAGTCTTCTCCCCACATCCATTCCCACTACCCTACCTACTCATGTTCCTTTGGCTTAGCCTGACTTTGTATACCAGGCCCTGCACCAAGACAACTGCCACTCTCCTCCAGGGCAGCAACCAAATTGCACCAGTAAGGAAGGAGAGGCTGAGTACTGCAATTGCCCGTCCCCAGTGGGGGCCTGGACTCTGGCACAAAGGAAGATGGCAGTCTCGGAGCAGGTAGTTTTCACTGTCCCAGGATGCCAGTGTCCCAGTTTTGGTGAATGACTCTACTGGGGCAAGCCTCTCACTCACCCCGACCCAGCTAAGGAGAGCTTCCTGGTAAAAAAGATTACATTCCCTTTAGGCTTACCAGCATCATAGGTTAAGGGTGGCATGCCAGTAGGAAAAGAAGATGGGTTTCTCTGCCCTAAAGCCATAGTAGGATGTGTCATTCTAACTGCTGGCAGGAGGGGAACTGAGGCTTCTCTATGTCTGGCTCTTCCTTGGCTTAGTGTTGTATTTCTTTTTTTACCTTCATGTTTGAGATATTTGTATGATTTTTCTTGTTCAACTTATTAAAGTGGGAATTACATCAATCTATGTTTTCTGTTATCAAATATTCCTTGCATGCCTTGGGTAAAATTAAATTTATCAACAATATTTTAGGAACATTAAGTATATGAAAAGCATTCAGTATAAGGCTTATATAAAAATATAATTCAGATAGGTAATAAATAAATAAATAAAGCACTTTGGGTAAAGAATATGTAGCTAAACATAATAAAACTCAGCAAAAAGAAAAACTGAAATTTTAAATGGTGGAATAGAACAAGTGAAATGCACTTCAGATGCAGGATGGTTAAAGGTCAAAAAATTTACTACCGATTATATTAATAGGGCAATAGAAAAAGGTAAGACATCAAATAATTACATAGAAAATAAATTTAGTAGATGATAAAAAGAAGAGTTAATTCACAACCCTGCTTCAAACTCTCATTAAAATGGTAAGATAATTCTTTAATATGTTCTAATATAGTAGTAATCAACAGCCATTCTCAAATGTAATTGTTAAACATTAAAGTCATTATCATTAAAATTCAGAAGAAGATGATATACCAGGACATTTTGCTGTGTTCAAAGCAATGCAATAAAAACAATAAAGAAATGTAAAAATTATCTACTCTAACGAGGTGATGATATTTTAATCATGTGTAGGTTGTTTAATTTTATAACAATAAAAATCTAAACAAGTCAACTAGAAAAAAATTATTATTATTAATAAGAGTGTTCAGTAAGAAAGCATATTCACAAACCATTAACTTTATTTGGAAATAAAACTGCAAGAACTTATTCTGAACAAGTGTGAAACAGCCCACAAAATGGTGAATAATATATCTAGTTTCTGGATACAATACAGTACAGTGGAATAATATTTCTAGTTTCTGGCTAGATGAAACAATATTTTAATAATTTTAAAGCTGATGAATACTTTGCTACAAACTCTCCTAAGAGAATATAACAAATTAAATAGATTAGGTTTGAAAGAGTAACATGAAAAAATTGGAAACTGTAGTTATAGAGAAATTTTGTGTGGTAGATTGTTGTGTGTATAGATTGTGGATTATTGTGAAGAAAATACTATCTAGCCATGGTTTTTATCTGTTAAATTAACTTGGGTATGGGCGCCTGGGTGGCTCATTGGGTTAAGCTGCTGCCTTGGCTCAGGTCATGATCTCAGGGTCCTGGGATCGAGTTCCGCATCGGGCTCTCTGCTCAGCAGGGAGCCTGCTTCCTCCTCTCTCTCTCTCTGCCTGCCTCTCTGCCTACTTGTAATCTCTCTGTCAAATAAATAAATAAAATCTTTAAAAGAAAAAAAAATTAACTTGGGTAATGATAGTATGTCATCTCTATAGAAAAGGTAGATTTGTCAATTGATGACTTACATAATTTGCTAACTTTTGGAAACAAAAATTAACATACTAATTATCTCACACATTATGCCAAAATAAGTTTTGAACTAATTAAAATTTTCTGTGTATAGCTATAAGATAGAGGTTGTTTTTGCTTTTTATTAATGTAGATGTCTATATAATCTTTTTTTAATGATACCAATATCTGAAGCCATATATGCTAAAAATGCCACATTTGATTGTATTTGTTCCCCAGAACATACAAAATTGATGTCAAAATAACATGGAGAGAAATCATATTTTAAAATAAAAGTTTGTTAGTCTCTAAAACATAACAATATGTTATAAGAGGATCAGAAGGGAGGTATACTCCAAATTAGATTAGATAGGGAGCTTCAACAGAAAACCTGTAAAATTAATATAAAGCACTATACCAAGTCCAGCATCACAAGAAATCAGAAATACACAAAATAAAATAATTAGTGGCCATATTATACATTGATTATTACATGAAAAAGAATAATTATGCTAGGAGAAATTGTGAAACGGTTCTTCTCTATGTCAGTTTTGTGAGTAGAAATAGGCACATGACTTCTGCTGCCTTACCAATATGTTGACCAAAAACCAAACACACAAACAAAACAAAATAAACTTTAAAATGTTCCTCTCTGTTGACCCAGTAATGCTCCTTCTGAAATTTTTTCTCAGGAAAGCTCTTAAGGATATTAGTCATAATTAAGCTACTGGAATTTTATTACAGTGTTGTTTTTATTAGCAGAAATTTGACATCAAACAACAACTGTGAGACCATAAGCTATGCCATATCACTTTGGTGAAAAGTGTGAATTCATTAAAATGAGAATATCAATACCATTGAATGAAAATAAAAGATGTTGGTAAATATTTTGGGCAGTATGGTCCCACTTAATGTAAAATATATTTTATCAGTTGGAAAGGTTATTGGAATTACTTTAAAAAGCAGGGCAGATTTCCCTGAACAAAGAAGGGTTTATTTTATTCACTTAGCAAGGATGTGGTTGTTTGTGCTTCCTCCAGAGTATTAAGGTTGATAATCACCAGAGGCAATGGTTGCTTCATTTTTTCTGCTCTACCTTCTTTAGTGTGTGAAAATTTTCCATCATGCCTATATCCCTGAGATGGTTTCTAAAGCCCCAGATAATATGTCCACTTTCAAGAGGAATAAGAGAGAACAGGGCACTTTTATCCACATACTTTCCTTGTATAAAAAAAAGCAAAAGTATTCCAGAATCTCTAAGCAGAATTCTACCCACATGTCATTGACTGAAACTTTAGCAATATACTCTTAGAAATATTTCTCATGCTAACTCACTTATATCAACTGGTCTTGAGCTCAAAATTTCTATATTTATTCTTCAATTTTTTCTCTTTTAATTTATCAAAAAAATTTATTTTTCCAAAACTTGTTTTGCACTTATTAATCCACAGGTGTCTCAATTTCTTATTTGGTGGTTTAGCATCCACTCCGTTAAGTTGTCATTTTATTAAATATTTTTGTGAAATGGGCTTCAAAAGTAAAATAATTGTTAAATTTCACATCATTGTCAAAGAAGGTAAACAGAGTAGATAATATTTATATAAAGCTAATCAGAGTTGGTATAGAAAGTTTACAGTATTCAAAATCATCATAAATAACAATGATAACAGTGAGATGATTTACCTACTATTTAAAAATATGTTATATATCCTAATGTGCAGAACACAAAATAATTACATCTTTATAACTGACAATATTTTAGAGATTATATGGTAATCAAAATTCCAGTTAATATGCAATTATTGATCAATTATTAAGAGCGAGGTACTATGTTAGATGCAACAGGTTTACTTACTATGTAGACATATACATACCCACACATACATAAATATAAGAAATAGAGTCATTGTCTCAACTTCATAAACTTTATGAATTATTCCAAAACATTAGTATTATAGATTGTCCTCTTCATGGCTTACATTCCCAGACATTAGAAACTGTGAAGCATCAGTGAGATTTATTTCCTAGCTGGTTTCCTGGCATAGCAGATGAACCCCTTATAAATGAGCTGCCACTAGCAGAAGTTAAATACAGAGGCTACTCTTGGGTGAGATTTCTCACCCATCTCTTCTAAAGTCTAACATTCTACATTCCATCTCCTTTCTCTGCATTTTCATTTTCACTGTGGGTAACCACACATTACAAAAAGAAATCATTATAGCCTTTCTATCATATGCACTCTGTCCCACTGTTTACCTGGTCTAGTATGATGCTATATGGTTGACTGCCCCTCAACCACTCTTTTTAGAGTCTTTCAGTAGAATACATCATGTCCTGTCTGTGTTCTATACTGTTTTGTCCCATGTGTAAGTGAGCAGGTGTACCTTGTCTATGGAGCACTCCTCCATACATAAAATGCTCCTACTAATAATGGACTCAACAAGTTTCTAAAATTTTGCCTGGTACTGTATTTTGCCAGCATAAATAGAAACATAAGAAATTTCATATATGCACTAAGAAACTAAGAAATATAAAATACATATAAATAAAATAATGAATATATAAATAAAATATATTGGTATAGTTCATCTAATCTCACAGTAAGAATTATGAGTATATGACAAATTGGTAATTAAAAATTATTCTCTTTATAATTTAATCAGAAATCATAGAATGCCATATAAAGCATGTAGAATAATGTGGCATGTCATTTTTTTTTTAAGATTTTATTTATTTATTTGACAGGCAGAGATCACAAGTAGGCAGAGAGACAGGCAGAGAGGGCAGGGAAGCAGGCTCCCTGCTGAGCAGAGAGCCCGATGCAGGGCTGGATCCCAGGACCCTGGGTTCATGACCTGAGCCAAAGGCAGAGGCTTTAACCCACTGAGCCACCCAGGTGCCCCTATTGCGGCATGTCTTAAGTCTACTCCTTCATGCATTTATGGAAAGGATAGCTGTGGTTTTCATTAGTACATCTCTAGACACCCATATATAAAATAATGCCAATAAGAATGCCAACTTGAAATAAGCCAGAAAAGAAAGGCAGTATCTTAACATTATTGTGGACTATCATACATTTTTTTAAATTTAATACTTCTTGCCAGTTTACAATGACTGTCACTTTAACCTGTGGAATTAGTAGGCCTATGATATGGAGTTATTTGTGAAGTAAACATATTCTTTTGAACAGCATGAATCTTATCACAGTTTTTTTTTTTTTTTCTCTTTGGAAATATTGTTTTGCAATGAATACATACACCAAAGCAGCATATTGAAGGAACTACATGATATGAACTAAGATCTTCTCTAGTGTGTTAGAGAAGTGTTTAGCAATCAAAATATAGTATTTGTAGTATTTGATAAATACTAATACTACGTAAGTAATTCTGTGCCTTGTATAAGATGAGACTTGATTGTGGATTGGGTTGCTTCAGATAGCACCAGTTACGTTTGCATTTTATTGAGGTTTTAATTTAACACAAACTCTGCTATCAACTACATAAGGTGTTTTCCAATTTACAATCAGAGCAGTCTCTTGGGAAACTTTCAAAATTATACATTTCAATAATGGTTAATTTATACCACATAGGATCCAAAATATTTCTTTTTCATCCTAAGTCAATTTGATTCCTTTTTGAAGGACCTTTACTATATTCCCTGATAAATTGAGCAATTAAAAAAGTTAGCTATGGAGTACATGAAAGGTTATCTGGAAAACATTCATCACTATTTCTCAGAGTGAATAAAAGAATGTCTGTTGTGACCTTACAATATATTAATTTAAAGATTAAAATACATTCTCTAGAGGTACTAAGAAGTAGTAATAAATTGTGAAAAGGAAAATTGTAAGATTTCTATAAAGAATTCATATGTGTAGTCCCATTCAACTTCAGCAAAGAACATGATAGAAAAATGCAGTGTAAATGAGCACCATCAATAGCATTAATTACCTGCTACCTCTGCAGATGTGTATATTACAGACAGCAGGCCAGACAAGTTTTACTAAAGCACAATGAACCCCTGAATCATACAGCCATGAAGGCAAGCTGTTTATGGATCCAGTTAGAGCTGACTTTATCACTGAGATGGACATGCTACCAGATTAAAATGCAAATCATGCCACCAATGCTGCCTTGCTAGACAGCAGTATACCCCAAATAGCATAGATACTTTATGTACAGAGAAGCAAAATCTCCAGCCCATGGAATGCTTCATACATTTTGGAAATACATGCAAAGAATAATACTGCTGATGGGTTACATGCTTACATAACTACTCATTTTCTACTTCACTTTTTTTTAAGGTTTTATTTATTTATTTGACAGAGATCACAAGTAGGCAGAGAGGCAGACAGAGAGAGAGAGAGGAGGAATTAGGCTCCCCACTGAGCAGAGAGCCTGATGTGGGGCTCAATCCCAGGACACTGGGATCATGACCTGAGCCGAAGGCAGAGGCTTTAACCCCTTGAGTCACCCAGGCACCTCTCATTTTCTACTTTATGTCACTATAAGTCTCTATATCTAACATATTTCTTGAATACCTTTGCAACAATCTTGCTGATTTATTTGCTACCCAAATCAACCATTTTTATGAAATTCAGTACCACTACGAAGAGGTGATACACTGTATTAATTTAGAGATTTATATCAGATTTAGTTAGTACATTTAACATTGTCAAATGTCAAAATTCTTTTTTTTCTTTTTCTTGCCCAGGAAAGCAAGTGCACCACATGGTGTAATAGGACATAATCTTTCTAGGGAGAGTAAACTAGAAAGACTAATGAAAACTTTAGTTTTATTAAGAGAAAGATGCCTTTATGAAAAAATGGGGATAAAATGGAAGTCTGCACACTGAACATGAGGTTCTTAGCTATATCAAGTACTGCAAGGATTTTTATACCACCTAGAAAGAAATTTAGGTAATGTCTCCCTAATTAAAATGACTCTTCAAATAGGGAAGGTCCAGTAAAACTCATGCTTGGAGAAGTTTGACTGATTGACAAATCATTATCGGCTTTATGACACAACAGTGAATCCCACTAGGAGTCAGATCCTTCACCCCTTTACCCAAAACAGACATGCAGGTTCCAAACAACATCTCTTGCCTAACTCATATGTAAGAATGGAGAGCTAAGGATGAACAAGTATTTGTAGAAATTCCCAACACAAGAAAGGGAGATTTAGTTAGTACATTAATTTTCTGAAGGCCACAATAAAGCTGTCAAACTACCTAAAAACTTACGGGAAAAATGAAATGAAGCATACTTTTCCACCTATCTGAGGATTGGGTGAACTCCTCCTGATCTAAACTGGACCTGTGTGGGCTTAGCTCCAGATTGTGGATTGCGTACAGGTCTGCTCTGATATCTTTCATTCTTCTAGATCAGCAGGCTACCCTGCTCTTATCCCTGTTCTTATCTTGGAAATAGAAGTATAAGAGGAGCAGAACAGATAAAGCCTTTTAAGATCCAGGCTCAGAGATGGCACATTGTCGCTACCACCTGCATTTCACTGGCAAAAAAAGAGTCACTTAGCTACGTTGCGATGAACACTGGGTGTTATATGTACGCAATGAATCACTAAATTCTACACCCGAAACCAATTTTACCATATATGTTAACTAAAATTTAAATTAAAAAATTGAATTAAAAAAGATTAAAAGTAGTAAACGGGAGTATTAGTTTAGCTAGTTTCAATTTACATCTTACTAATTAAACAGGATTTGTTTCTCATATACTCAAACCTCATAATATGTACTTAATACAGCTGTGCACCATTTTATTTTTGTTGAATTTATACTCAGCTTTTGCATTTTTGTACATGTGAATATTATAATACAATAAAGTCATGATAAATTAAGGCACTACACTGCCAGTGCACTTTGGTATGTATTACTCTTTATCAGCAGTTAATAATTGCTTCACTTTACTGATTGCTTAGTTTACGCATGTATCACTGTTTTATACCACCATTCTATCGGATCTGTAAAACTTCTAATTATAAGGTAGACACATTGTATAATCAACTAGCCATTGAAGATGGCTCAAATTGAAAAAGAAATAAAAGATAATAGTATGGTATTTAGAAATATGGGTTTAGGTAGTAGAGGAATCAGACAAAACTAGATTCCTCAGAAGGAAGAGAACTGGGGATGAGGAGGGATGGAGCCATAGAATGCTCTTTGGAATTGTACATTATATGCTAGTATCTGGCTATTTAAACCATATGCAAGTATTACTTGTGAAAGTTATCGTATAATTTAAAAACACATGAATTGATGGAAATAAAATTACTTAAATCAGTACATTTAAGGAGAAAATTATCAGTCATAGAGATCAGAATATAGACAACAAGCAGAAAAGAATTATAAGTTGCTTTTATTTGTAACTCATCAGGAAAGGAGAAAGAGAGGCACACATGTGCAGCGTGACAAAACTGATGAGGGACCGCCCAACATGGAACTGAGCACTCGTGCTGGTCTTGGCAAGTCCACATATGACAGTGATATTATATGTGGTTTCTCCCACTGAATTTTGAAAAACAAATAGATACCATGGGTATTAATTAAATGATGATTATGCTTATTCACAGTTTCTTTTTTGTTGTTCTACATTTTTTTAATATAATTTTTTATTTTTTATAAACATATATTTTTATCCCCAGGGGTACAGGTCTGTGAATCACCAGGTTTACACACTTCACAGCACTCACCAAAGCACATACCTTCCCCAATGTCCATAATCCCACCCCCTTCTCCCAAACCCCCTCCCCCCAGCAACCCTCAGTTTGTTTTGTGAGAAGAATAAATGAAAGAAAATGGGATTGGGAGGGAGACAAACCATAAGTGACTCTTAATCTCACAGTTTCTAACCTGCTTTACCTATTGACATTTACTTAGAAAGAAACTATTGTTTTTGTCCTTTCTATAAATTGGCCAAGACTGGTGATATTGTAGCACTGGGATGTTTATAGTACATTCTCTTTACTTACTATCACCCAGGCACATTGAGTCTTCCCTAAGGGGAGAGTAGATACCCATGTGTCATTTAATTATGTTTTCTTTTTCTCTTAATAACAATATTATTTTTATGATGTTGTTTCCCTTTCCCACTTTCATTTCCTTTTCCTTACTTAATTTCTTTTACCATTTTCTGTGTCTGTCATGACACTTGTGAATCTGTATGTATCATTTTTAGGATAAGGACCTGAAGTAAATTACATATACTTCCCTTTTCTCTATTGAGTATATCTGCTTTTTTTTTTTTTCAATTCTTTAACAACTCAACCAATTTAATTTCCTTTATTAAGAGAAAAAAATCCTACTGATTTATCTTTGTGAAAGAAGAATGAAATATCACAGAGTTCTCTAAGAGTAGGGTTATTTTTTTTAATTAAGGGAGTTTATTTTTAGAACAGTTTTGATTTACAGAAATATTGAGCAGATAGTTCTCATATATCATCTGTACCCTCTCACATATTTTCCCCTGTTACCAGTGTCTTATATTAGTTTTATAAACCAGTATTGGTATGTTATTATTAGTGAATGTTCATCGTTTACATTAAGGATCACTCTTTGTATCATATAGTTCTATGGGTTTTGACAAATGCATAAGATCTTTTAACTCCACCACTACAGTATCCTACGGGATTGTTTGACCAACCTAAAATTCCCCCATGTTGTAGCTATTTTGGCCATCCCTTCAATTCCTCCCTCGAATTCTTAACAAAGATGATCTTTTTACTATCTATGCAGCTTTGCCTTTTTTAGAATGCCCTATTGTTGGAATAGCCCATTATGGAGCTTTCTCTGACCAGCTTCTTTTACATAACAGTGTACATCTGGGCATGTCTGGGTGGCTTAGTCTTCTTTTAAGAGTCTGCCTTTGGTTCAGGTCATGATGCCAGGGTCCTAGGATTGAGTCCCACATCAGGCAGGGAGTCTGCTTCTCCCTCTGCCTTTCCCCTGTGCTTGTGCTCTCTCAAGTGTGCACTCTCAAATAAATAAATAAAATCTTAAAACAAAACAAACCAAAACAGTATGCCTCTGAGATTCTTCCATATCTTTTTGCAGTTTGATAGCTCATGCTTTTTTAATGCTGGATAGTTCTTTGTATGGATGTACTGCAGGGTTGTTTTTGTTTGTTTGTTTTGTTTTAATTTTTTTTAACCTATTTGAAGAACAACATGGTTGTTTTTAGTTTGAGTCAATTATGAATAAAACTTCTGTTTACTCATGTGCAGAATTTTGTGTGGTCATAAGTTTTCAATTCAATTAGGTAAATACCTAATAGTGTGATTACATTTAGGCTCATAAAAGAAATTTCTAAACTGCCGCCAAAGGGTTTGTACTATTTTATATTCCACCAGCAATGAATGGGTGTTTTACTACTCCATATCATAGCAGCATTTGGTATGATCAGTATTTTCGATTTTAGCCATTATGGTAGTGTAATGGTATCTTATTGTTTTAATTTGAAGATTCCTAGTGACATATGGATTGAATACCTTTTCAAATGCTTATTTGCCATCTTTATATTCCTTTTGGTGTGATGTCCATTCAGATTTTTTGCCCATTACTTAATTATTTATTGTCCACTAATTATTTATTTATTTTTTTAATGTTAAGGTTAAAGAGTTCTTTATATATTTTGGATGCATTTGCATTGAGATTTTTCAGAGAAACCAAACCAACCAATAGTATATATGAGGAGAAGTATAATAGGAATTGGCTTATGCAGTTACAAAGGCCAAGACATATTCCATCGTCCTCAAACTGGGTAAATAGGAAAGCTGTTGCTACAATTCTGTCCACATCTGAAGGCCTGAGAACCAGGGGACCTAATGGTGCAAGTCCTGGTCCGAGCCTGAAGATAGGAGAACCAGGATGGTGGTGTCTAAGGCAAGAAGAACATTGATGTTCTCAAGCAGAGACTCAAGGAGAGAGAGAATTCATACTTTCTCTGCCTTTTGCTCTGTTTAGGCCCTCATAGATACGATGCCTGCTGCATTGGTGAGGGCAGTCTTCTTTACTCAACATATTGACTCAAATTCTAATCTCATTCAGAAACCTTCTCAAAGTCATATGCAGAAATAATGTTTTACTAGCTATTAGGGAATCCTTTAGCTCCATCGTGTTAACACATAATGTTAACCATCATGAAGCCCCTTTATTATTATAATTATTTATTATTATTATTTTTATAAAGTCCTTTATCAGATATATGTTTAGCAAATATTTTCTTCCAGTCTTGGCTTGTGTATTCATTCTCTAATCAGTGTCTTATCACAGCTGTGATTCTCTGTATTTGCTGATATCTATAGTTTTGAGGGTGGAGTTTGCCTTGTGACATCAATTCTCTGAATGATCCAATTATAGTTGTTGATTTTCAGTTTGTTCAGCATTTTGTTGTTTCTATGACAATATGAATGATGACTTCCAAGCTTTTTACTTATCATAACTAAAACCAGAAGGTGGTATATATTTTCACATTTTTTCAAGACTTTTATTTTTTAAAGTCTTTATTTAAATTCCATTTAGTTAACATATAGTATTATATTAGTTTCAAATATACAATATAGAGAGCCAACACTTCCACACAGTGCCTGGTGCTCGTCACAAGTGCCCTCCTTAATCCCCATCACTTGTTTCACCCATACCCCAATCTTTTTTAAAGGCAGACTTTTTAATCCAAGACCACTTAGAATCTACTCCTGAAATAAAGTAGTAAAAACTATAAGAAAATGTATATTTTGCAGTAAAAGTCAAAGGAGCAGTATTTTTCTACTCTGTTATTTTTACAGTGAAAGACTTACAGAAGAATTGAACACATCGTGCATAGTTTCCACATACTCATGTCCCCACTGCACACACACAGTCTCCCCCAACCACCAATTTTATGCAGGGGTGTGACACATTTCTTACAATGAACTAACACTGACTCATCCTTAGCAATGCAAGTTCATAGTTTTCATTAGGGTTAACTCTTGGTGTTAGGTACTCTGTGGGTTTGGAAAAGCATATGGTGACAAATATCCACTTTCATATTACCATATAGAATAGCTTTACTGCCCTAAAAGTCACATGTGCTCCACTTATTCCTCAGTCCGTAGACTCTAAATCATTGGAAACAATTTGACTTTTCACTGTATCCATAGATTTTCCCTCACAGAACGTCACATAATTAGAATCATAGTATATAGTCTTTTCAGATTGGTTTCTTTCTTTCTTTTTTAAAGGTCTTATTTATTTATTTGAGAGAGAGCAAGTGTGGAGAGCCATCCAGCAGATGCAAGGAGTCACATAGACGGGAGTGCCTGAAGATAGAGGAACTGAGAGTGATTGGTTGAGGAGAATGTGGGCACGCTCGTGATCGGCGCGTGAACAGCACTAGAAGCCAAGAGATATATGCATGATCACTGCTAGAGAACAAAAGAATCCTGCACGGTTACATAAGAGCGCACGAGGGCACTGCATGCACGGCATTCTGATTGGGCAGGAAGGGGGGCGTACACACGTGAATATATACAGCTGTAAATGCTTGGTTGGGGGGCCGCCATTAAAGAAGTAATAAAAGAAGCTTGCCACTCACCTCGTCTGCGGGTCGTTCTTGCGGGCCCAGAGCGACAACTGGTGCCGAAACCCGGGACCTCCCACCTTTAAACGCAGAACGAAGATCAAAGTAAGAGCAACGATAAGGTAAAATGTGCAAATGCACTGCACCCATTTCTGTCAGTTGGCAGGCCTGTCTAGCGACAGGGACGCTCCCCGCAGCCGTCGGAAGTACGACCGGTGTGTAGGGACGATAAGAAGTTCTCCGTAGACGATAAGACGTTAGGGTGTTTATGAAGTTCTATGGGACAATAAGGTAAAGTTTCTCCCGGAATGGGGAACGAGATCTCTAGGTGTAAGATGGAGAGTCCGCTAAAGGACGTTCTCAAGGCCAATGGTACCCCATTAAAGACGAAAACGGCTCATACCTTTTTAAGAGAAGTGGCTGAAGTAGCTCCCTGGTTCATAGATGAAGGGCTCTTAAATATGCCTCAGTGGGAGCACTTAGGAGAAGATTTGAAATGCTGCCCATCGGTGACCCCGGGAACTCTTGCCGTTTGGTCATTGGGAAAGGTATGCCTACAGTCCACTAGAGAGCCCTTGAAACAGGCGGTGCAACAGGGAGGAGAGGTTCTGGAACAAGTAAGGGAGGAATCTCATAAGGGGTCCTCTAAGGATTCTGACCCCGGGAATGAAAGCTCAAAAGGACTTTCAGATAGTGAGTTACAAAAGATAGGGGAGAAGGAAGTCAATAAGAAGAAGAAATCTTACAGTTTTCAGGCCCTTCAGGATTTAGAAATCATACGGCAACAGTTTGAGAGCAAGGAGACGGGATTACAGAAGGTGTTGGAGGAGTTAAAAATGCAGAGGGAGGTCATGACGCAGCTGAAGGCCAAAATGCAAGCTGAAATGGCGGCACAGCCAGAATTGAAAGTGGGAGTCACTGATAAGGCGCAGCTGGAATTGGAGGCGGATGTTACGCCACCTCCGCTTTCAAACCCCTCAGCGCCGCCCTATGAGTGCCCCCCCCCCCATCGGCCCAGCTGCGCCAAGACATGTCATTGTTCAGAGTGTAAGGCACAAAATTGGAGAGAGGTCCTTGATCCGAGCAAAGGGTTCTTTCCTGTTTTAGAAGATCAAAACCAACAAAGATATCATCAGCCGCTGGATTTTAAGTTGGTGAAACAGCTTAAGGAGGCAGTCAGTGCCTATGGACCTCAGGCCGCCTTTACAGTTTCCTTGGTAGAGTCACTGGGGGCATTATTCCTTATACCAGAGGATTGGGCCAACCTGGCCAGAGCGGTTTTAAGATCACATAGGCTCTCGATTTGAAACAAATGTTACTTAAGCACATAAGTTACTCACCAATGCCCGTCTGTGTTAGAGCTCCCTTTCTCTTCATAGTTTTTAATGCTTCTACTATTAACAAGTCATCTAGTTTCTCTTGTGAGTCCCAGAATTATCTGCTATCAGAATGTTGGAACGCCACGGTGGGAGACTCGGCAGTAATAGCCAAGATACTGACATATATCCCGATGCCAGTACAGGTGAACCTTGACAACCTGCCGGTGCTGCTTCGACATAAACGAGACTTTAGAATAACAGCAGCCATCAACTTATCCTTAGCAGTTACCCGTTGCTCAGCTTGCTGAAAACTTTGTAAACTCCTTGTTTTCTCACTTCCCTTCCCTGACGCATGCTTGGTATGTTGTAGGAACAATTATAGGAATGTTAATGGTAATTGTTCTTTTCATGTGCCTTTTGCCTTGTGCGGTTAAAATCATACTCGCAAAGGTTTATAAGTTAAGAGCCATCATACGTAACCATCAGCTAATCAACCGCAATAAGCACAAAGAGCGGCCTTAAACGCCGCTCAAGTATCTCTTGGCTCCTCCTCCTTAAGCTGTTATGACAATCAATCTCTTTCCTCAAACTAGGCAGGCATAAAAGCCTTGACGATTCTGGCTCAAGTACTCCTTCTAAAATGCATCTGTAGAATTGTATAACAACAATGGCTACAGCAATGGGCTTTGGTCTGAGCCATGATGGCTCTGGAGGCTAGCACCTCCCCCCCCAAAAAATATGGCTTAGTATGCTAAGTGGATAGCCAAAGACGGGTAAGACTGATCCCTCACCATAGCAACCTAAGACAGGGGCTCCTCGGCCCAGGGGAATACCCGATGATGGGTAAGCATGTGTGCTGAGGATTGGCAACCTAAGACAGGCACGATCCCTGCCATATACAAAATAAAAAAGGGGGAACTATAAAAAGCCATCCAGCAGATGCAAGGAGTCACATAGACGGGAGTGCCTGAAGATAGAGGAACTGAGAGTGATTGGTTGAGGAGAATGTGGGCACGCTCGTGATCGGCGCGTGAACAGCACTAGAAGCCAAGAGATATATGCATGATCACTGCTAGAGAACAAAGGAATCCTGCACGGTTACATAAGAGTGCACGAGGGCACTGCATGCACGGCATTCTGATTGGGCAGGAAGGGGGGCGTACACACGTGAATATATACAGCTGTAAATGCTTGGTTCGGGGGGCCGCCATTAAAGAAGTAATAAAAGAAGCTTGCCACTCACCTCGTCTGCGGGTCGTTCTTGCGGGCCGAGAGTGACAAGCAAGAGTGAGGGAAAGAGAGAGAGAATGAATGAGCAGGGGAGAGGGGCAGATGGAGGAGGAGAAGCAGACTCTTCGCTGACCAGGGAACCCAATGCTAGCTTAGATCCATGCCCTGAACTAAAGGTAGATGCTTAACCTACTGAGACACTCAGATGTCCCAGACTGGTTTCATTAACATGGTAATATGTATTTAAGTGTCCTCCATTCCTTTTCATGGCTAAATAACTCATTTCTTCTTATCACTTATTATTTCATTGTCTGGATATATCACAGTTTATTCATTCACCTACTGAAGGACATTTTGTTTGCTTCAGTTTCAGCAATTATTAATAAAACTGCCATAAACATCAGTGAGAAGGTGTCTGTGAGGACATACATTTTGAGCTCATTTGGGTAAATACCAAGGAACACAATTTCTGGATAGTATAGTAAGAGGATGTTTAATTTTGCAAAAAATATACAAATTTTCTTTAAAAGATGTCTACTATTTTACATTCCCACTATCAGTGAGTAAGAACTCTTTTTGCTCCACAAACTAACTAGCATTTAATGTTGTTAGCATTTTGTATTTTAGCCATTTTAATAGGTATAGAGCAGCATCTTATTGTTTTAATTTTCATTTTTCCTGAAGATGATGTGGAGTATTTTTCATATGCCTATTTTTTTCATATCTTTTGGTGAGGTTTCTGCTCTGATCTTTTGCCCGTTCTTTAAGTCTTTTTCTGTTGCTGTATGTTTTCTTTGAAGTCTTCTGTGTATGTTTTAGATACCAGTTACTGTGAGATAAATGTTTTGCAAATCTGTTCTTCCTTTTTGTGACTTGTCTTTTTTGTCCCTTAACTTTTTCACAGATGAAATGCTTCATATTTTAATAAAGTCTAGCTTATGAGATTTTTTTTGTTCATGCATCATACTTTTATATTTTTGATGTATTTAGAAATGTATCACCATAACCAAGATCATCTGTTTTCTTCTGTATTATCTTCTAGGAGTTTTATAGTTCTGTATTTTACATTTAAGTCTTACATATTAATAATAATAAAGATTTTGATTAGCTTATGAGATGCGTTTTGTCTGTGAAAAAGATGAGAGATTCTGAGTTAGTATTTATGTCCTATTTTTTGTTGTGGATACCCCTTAAAGACTATTCATGTTATTATTTAATAGAGTTCACCAAAATATGTTTATAGAAAGTAAAATAGTTTATTGACTCCTTCCTGAATAAAAATAAATATATATTATTCTCATATATTCCACTGAATTTGTGTAATAATGTTTTCTTTTGCTCATTGGAATTGATTTTTGTGGCAAGTGTAAGTTCTTTGTTTATTTTTTGTGTCCAAGTGAATGCCTGGCTCTTCCAGCATGATTTGTTGAAAAAAACCTTTCCTGTGTTCCATTATCTTTGATGCTTTGTCAGAGATCAATTGACTGTATTGGTATGGATCTATTTCTGGGTTCTCTATTCTGTTCCATTGATCTATTTGTCTCTTACTCAGCCAGTAATACAGTCTTTTACTGTAGCCATATAGTAAGCCCTGAACTTTAAACACTATTGCTATAGTATGGAAAGTAGCAAAAGATTAACCAAAAAAAAAAAAAAAAAAAAAAAAAGTAACTCAATTAGAGATTATTTGAGTGAACTGTGATATTTTAACTACTTGAAATAGTGCAACTTCAAAAATTAATGAGGCATATCTTTATATACATTTAAAAAATTGATGAGCCCCTGGGTGGCTTAAACCCAGTGGGTTAAAGTCTCTGCTTTTGACTCAGGTCATGATCCCAGGGTCCTGGAATCAAGTCCTGCATTCGGCTCTCTACTCGGCAGGGAGCTTGCTTCCCCTCTTCTCTCTCTACTTGCCTCTCTGCCTACTTGTAATTTCTATCTGTCAAATAAACAAATAAAATCTTTAAATAAATAAATAAATGAATGAATAAAATTGAGTGCTCTTCAGGTTGTTCTGTTTAGTGAACAAAATCAAAGTGAAACACTGAGAAGGAATGGAAAAGAGCATGGGCATTGGAAATCGTGATAGAGATAAAAGATGCTTGGTGCATATTGTATACTAAGACCTACAAACACTACTCCTTTAGATTTCAGGTTTTTTTTATTTTTTGGGGGGGGGGTTTGTTCATGCAACAATATGGTATGTATTTTACTGTATACATACACTATATTTATAGCATATTTACCCCACACTAATTGGATACTTGCATTGTTTCAAATTTTTGGCTATTCTAAATAAGATATTGTGATAATTCTTGTAGACAACTTTTCACAAATATATTTAAGCATTTCTCTTAGAAGATCTACAATATGAAATACAAGATAAAGTATGATGCTCAGTTTTAGTCAATAGTATCAAATAATTTTGCGATATAGTTGTAGGCTATAATCATTTATACCTTCATCAGTAATGTGTGAGACATTTGCTCCACATCCTTGCTGTTAGTAAATTAAGTCACTCATACATTCCTTTGCTATCTTAACCATTGTAATGTGTGTATGGTGTGGTTGCATTGGTTTAAATACACATTTATCATATTCACAAAATTTATTAAAACTTATAGAAAATTTGTTGCTACATTTCTGTGAATTGCAAGTAAGCTGTGCTCAAGGGTTATTAAATACATCTGCTCATAAAAAGATACACATTTAGTTGATGGCTAATCAAATTGAACACTTTTAAATAATTTTATTGACTGTTTATGTATCATCTGGTGATTTTTTTTCCATTTAAGCTTTTTGGCCCATTTTTATTTCCTTATTAGTGGTTTATAAAAACTCCTATATTCTAGATGTGAGTTTGGATTATGCGTTCAGAATATTTTCTTCTATTCTATAGATTGCCTTTTCACTCTCTTAGTAGTCCTCTTTGCAATTACATGTTTATTTGCATATTGTCCAATTTATGCATATTTATTTTCCTTTCTGGCTTACTCTTTCTTTGATCCTATTTTTTAAATAAATCTTTGCTTACTCAAATGTCAGGATGATGTTCTGTATTTTATTTAAAAACCCTACTGTTTATCCTTTCACATATCTGTATTGTATCTGGAATTAACTTTGAGTTACACTGTGAAATAGAAATAAGGGTCAATATTGTGACTTTTGTATTTGAATATAGAAATAACACAGCACTACTGTTGAAATGACCATTCTTTCTTCACCAGACTGCAAGGTTATCTTTGCTATAAATTATTAGATTACATATGTGTGGGTCAGTTTTTTTAATCTATTCTGTTCAAAGTGTGTTTTAAATGACACAGCTTTATTATTCTGAGTGTGGAAGTTGTGTGTATATAATAATAATAATGTAACTCGTAATACTCAATATTAACTATTTTAATATTTTCCTCTAGTCAGTAAAACAGAAAGGTATACACTTACACACACATGCCTTTTATCTCTAAATCATCTCCAAGCTTTAAACCAATACTAATTCAGCACACCTTGATTTTTTTCATTAATATATTTGTATTTTGCTAATTCCTTATTTTAGCCTAACTTTGATTTGAAAAGAAAGAAGTATTAGATTTTTTAAATAAATGATCTCCTTAGCTTTTTACTTTATCTGTAATGGAACCTTGATTAGGAACTCTAATCCAAGGAAATTCTATGTGAGTGAACATAGGCATTTAAAAGGTTGCAAAACCTTAGCATTAGGAACTACAAATTGGATGGACTTTAGGAATGAAGACAGTAAGCTATGCTCATACAGAAAGTCCTATAATTACGAAGCAGGATTTCTCAACAGTAGCACTATTGGTATTTTGAGCTGAATGATTTTTTGCTGTGGGAGACAGTCTTGTACATGTGGGGTATTTAGCAGAATCCCTGGCTACACTCTAAATGCCAATAGCACTCCTCAGTTATGACAAACAAGGATGGTTCCAGACGTTGCTAGATATATCCTAGAGTGGCAGGGGGGCGGGGGTTGTTCTAGGTTGAAAAGCTCTGTTACAGGTAAAGAGTACAAATGCAAGCTCATGTAATTGGTCTTTCTTCTGTATGTATTCCTATGGACCAGTTGAAGCCTGCAAGTGGACAATTCAAAAAGAAATCTCTGAGGTTTTCTGGGATGGAAGGAAGTGAGGCCAACATTCCATTCTTTTGAGACTTAGAGGATGTCTTTGATAAATTCATGCTCTGACTTTATAATCTGACAAGAAGATATGGCAGAACTGGAAAGGGTGTTGATGATATTTAACAGTGGTATATACTACAGAATACATTTTGTGACTAAGTGCATTTCTGATGCTAGAATTCTATATCCTGCCACATTTAAAATTATGTTAAAAGCCTGTGTCAAAAGTATGAGCTAATTGGTAAAGCTGGATAAGTGAGTCACACTAATCCATACCACATAAGGATGACAAGCGTTTAAACATTTGTAGTCCACTCTCCACTCTTTACTTAGATCTAGAAACTTAAGTGGAGAGATGTATGAATTTATTTATGGTAAAGTTAGGAAATAAGGAAAAATAAAGCATTTCTACTTCACATAATCTTTACTCTTTATCTTTTCTAAAGTTGCTTTATCTCCATGAAAGCTTAAGAGATTTCAAGTCAAACTCCCATCTGTTTTGTAACCCTTACCATGATTTAGTCAGCTACTGTATTTGGACTTCTCTGGTCATTAAACTAATGACCTGTCCTGGATTTGCTGACACATTGTGGCTGCAACTCCAATGCCTTTATACTTTCCCAGATCTTATTATAAACTGGCTGAATAGTATAGAGTTGGTTTTGGGGGAGGTGGATGTATGCATATGGCTTGGTTTAATGACCTAAACCAATCTGAACTTCACAAAGATGAAATCCATTGCGATTTTGTTACCTTGAATATCCCCTACAAACTACCGTAGTGCCACTTTTAACTAGGAATAGGTTTATTTCCTCTTGCTTCAGTTGCATTATCCTCTTTACTGCTATATTTGTAATTAAATTTCTTTATTTGGTCCCTATTACAGAGGTTCTAGTTGAAAATTCTTGTACCATTCTGCTCTTCTTTCTTGGCTTAATCTCATATATCAAGTTTATAGATAACTACATGTATAAAGATCAATTGTATTTCTATACCAGTTTCACCATCATTTGCCATATTTTATTTGTTTTCTTTTTTCTTTTTTTTTTTTTTTGGCAGTAAGAGTAGGGATTTAGTGTTAAATTTATGTGGACCAAATTGTGCATATATTTTTTAGAACTCTGAGCAATCTCTGGAATGTGTTTTTGGTTTTCATTTGTTTGTTTTCTAATCACATCCTTGATCTACTTGAATGATGAGGTCATTTCTCCCCATTTACATGGCTTTCACAATGTTCATGTTCTCAATTGCATAGCATAGAGGAAGCTTCAGAAAGTTGTGTGATCTACATTAATTATTACTCTGCTGAACTGAGCTCTGTGTCCTCTCTCAGGCTGCAATGAGCCTTAGACAGACAGCATCCAAATTCTTTCTAAATACCTTTGTCTAATCTAGAGCAGTGGAATTCTAAATGAAATAGTAGTTCCGGATACAAACTGTTGTAAACACCTAAGGGCCCAGTGCCACTCAAGAACTCATGGGTTAGCAAAAATAATACCTACTGTCTTCTCCCCAAATCTGAAATATTTGCATCTCAGAGAAGAAAGAAATAGAACATCAGCTCTGCCTTCTCCTTTTGTGTGTCTGGTGGTGGTTTGAGGGTAGTGATTTTTCCCTTTTATCTGAATTCTGAATCACATTGAAGAGTGGGAAAAATGTGATGTTTAACATAAGGCTCTATTTTTTTTTTTCTAATATGTGTTAAGAAAATGAACATGGGCAAATACTTAACAATTTCCTCAGCCATACCACTGAGGTATAATGGTTAATATAATTAACTGCTTGAACATTGCTAACTAAGTGTTTGGAAAAAAATTTTAAAAACACTTTTTATATGATTTTGTTTTTCCTTGATACTATAGTTCATATGCACATTAACTGAATATGTTGCTAAACCTTCACCAGCATTCAGTCTCAATCCTCATCTGAACAAAAATCAGATATGTGTTGCGTTATCATTCCTTCCCTTTTTCAACATAGATAATTTAAAAACAAGGTATTTTAAGTATAGATGAATTATTTGTCTTTTGAGCCTTTCAGTATACTTTGAACACACAGACTATATGTGAAAATTAAAATAACTGCAGTGTTTCTTTTAACAATGTGATGGAGGATTTTATCAGGGTTGCCAAGGGTGGTCTTATCTTCTGATTCTGATTTGACTGACATAGATAGCAAACTGCTTCAAAACACTTAAGGTTTGTAAGATCCATGGAAATTCAACTTTGAGGCAATTATGCAATAGAAATGCCAGACTATAGATCATTTAACCTTGAGGAAATTTGATTATATTCTAATGCCATTTCTTATTTGCATAATGAAAGAAGTATTACAGTTTTGAATTGCACAATGATAAAGACATATGTTCATTATGGAATGCTTCTGAAATCAGTGCCAGAGATTGGGTATAAATTATTTATATTTTAAAAAGCTGTTCATGTATACTGTTGAACCAGAATTTGGAAAATTAAAGTATGTCTTTTATCATTCTCTTTTTGTCATCAGCAAATTTATGTTATTGAAATATGGCTAGAAATCCTTACCTAGTTTTTTTGACATACTGATACAACTTATTTTACAGATATTTTATATCTGCTTATAATGCTTCTCTGTGTCTATATTATACTAAAATACCTGCCTGGATAGGAAATATGTTTGATATTATGTATTGTAAACAATAAAAGCATTCTGCTTAGTGAATGAATGTTATATCGTTCCCTCAGATTTATCTCAAAATAATGAAATGCATTTTCTTTATCTTTATTTTCTTTCCCTTTCTTTCTTTCTCTTACAAAAATGCTTTCAGGTATATATTTAACTATAGAAACAAGGACATATTTATGGTCCTTTATTGTTTTATGAGCACTAATGTGTTAATAGGTAAAAAATAAAAGTTCAGCAAATTGAGTTTTTGGTAATATTTTATGATTTTTATATTTATATTTCACTAAAATTAAGAATGTTGCTTTGTTCTTAAATTACTACAAGTACTCAAAATTAACAAAAGCAATGTCTCTTGAATTTAGGGGATCTTTTAAGAGCGCAGAATTAGGCTATTACAGTTCAGTCCAAGAAATGAAGAGAAAACATGTTCAGGTTACTTCATAGTGTTTGTGGGCAAGTGGTCTACCATATTTAAATAACCTAGTGTATGACTTATAGTTAGTAAATATCAACCATTTTTATTTTTCATTTGGAATTTTGCTCAATGAAACAAAAGATTAAATTATAAGATATTGTATATTGATGGAAGCTGCACTTGCTCAGCTTCCCTGTGATCTTCTGTAATGATCCAGTTTGTTTTTAATGCATTATACATTAGTCTAGTACCTATAATGTTTTTAGAAGCTAAAATTTTCTTTTTTATACATGAGGAGAGAAAGGACATGCTGTAAATAATAACACAGTGATCTTCCTTTCTATGTAAAGTGGTAGAGTGATGGAATAGTCCTAAACTAAACTAAACTAAACTAAACTAAATTGGGAAATAATATGCTTTCTTTGACCTCCCTTAATCACATGACTAGATATTCCATAAATGGAAGAAGTTTTCAAACTACAACTAGAAATCCTTAGTGAAACAATAGTACCACCTCATTATGGAGCAGATGGTCTTTTCTGAACTAGTACTTTTCTGAACAAGCAATTTCTTGGCCATATATAATATGGTTTTTGATTTGGGGGGGAAATGTTGAGATTCTAGCATAGTGCTTGGTATGTAGTGCTCAATGCATTTTTACTGAATGTATCCACTAAGTATACATTCTTGTTTCTAACTTTAAAATATCTTTTTTGAGCACAACCCAAGAATTGTCACACCCTGTTCTGAAATTCAGTTTGGGATATGGAATGTTTGAGCAGAACTGACAGTTCAAAAGGGATGCCAGAAAAATCTCATGGAAAACACTATTGTAAAATTTTGTATTTGAAAGGGGACTCTGGAGAGTAATGGTAGAAATTAGACACCATGATTTCTACAGCACTAGGGGTTTCATTTTGCTACATGCTCATTGTGCCTTAAGACAGGCAAATTTTGATACTTTGAATTTACCTAATTTTGATAAATAAAGGTGATGAAGACTTTGCAATGATAAAATTTGAGAAGAAGAAATAATTGTTTCTTTTCAATTCTTAATTTGGAATATTCATATTTTACATAAGAGTATGTACATATAGAAGGTACGCCACACACTATTTCTCAGATAAAATTAAATATTGTTTGCCTATTTTCAGTTTTAATTTATAAGTAACATTTTAGAATTATTATTTGATAGTGGATATCATGTTTTATGCTTTCTTCTTCTTCCCCATCTGCACATACAGTCTGTGACTAGACATGCCTTCATTAAGACCTAACTTATACCCAGGGAAAGGTCAAAATGAAGGTGTCTCAGTATTGCCTTATGGTTGAATTGACCCCATTGTCATTCCATACCCATAAGTGTCCAATAAATTGCCATATTTAGAAATATGTAGATATGGAGTACTCAATTGTGTTGGCATCTTCACAGCTGTTCCCCTTCTTTTTGGCAGATTCACTGCCTCTTAGCCAAGTCACAATGAGACAGATTCAAGAGCTTTTAATTGTGCAATATTTTCATTATCTTAGGAATGTGACTGGGGTCAGCATCAAAGGACATGATTTCAACTTTATACTCTCATTTCTAAAAACCATATAAATAGCCAAAGCCAAACAAAACATTTCTTCTCAGGAATGTATCCATATTCTGAGAGGACAAGTTTTAACTCATAAATTTTCAACTCACATTCTCACTTAGAAAACTGAGGAATGGAGCTATTAATCCTATTATTAATAATTAATAGTCTGCAGTGCTAAGTATCCAATTTTTAAAGCAGGCTAATCAATAGAAAGAATAGCATTTAGCATCGAAACCTACTGTTAAATAAAGAATCAACATATTGCAGTTTTTTGTTTTTTATTTTAAAAGGAGTATTTTTTATTTTATTTTATTTATTTATTTGACAGAGAGAGAGATCACAAGCAGGCGGGGCAGGGGGAAGCAGGCTCCCTGCTGAGCAGAGAGCCCAATGCAGGACTCCATCCCAGGACTCTGGGATCATGACCTGAGCCAAAGGCAGCGGTTCAAACCACTGAGCCACCCAGGCGCCAGTTTTTATTCTTGATAGTTTTCAATGGAGTATTTTCATCTGGTTAAAGAAGGTTACTTTTCCCTGGTTAAAAAAAAAAAAAAAAAAAAAGTTTTGCTAAACAGGAAACTAGTAGAAATTGTTTTGTACACTTATATGACCTCATATACCACCCTTTCTCATGTGGATCCAACTCCCAAAACTGTAATTTTTTTAAAGATTATTTATTTATTTATTTGACAGAGAGAAATGACAAGTCGACGGAGAGGCAGTCAGAGAGAGAGAGAGAGGTGGAAGCAGGCTCCCTGCTGAGCTGAAAGCCCGATGTGGGGCTCGATCCCAGGATCCTGAGATCATGACCTGAGCCAAAGGCAGCGACCCAACCCACTGAGCCACCCAGTAATTTTGAAATTTTATAGTATCCTTCCAATGGTAATACAGGTATTTAATCATTTTGATATATCAGAGGATGTAAGTAGTGTTTTTCTTAATTATATTTTTATTTTTAGCCTGCACCCCACATGGACATGTGTTTCTTTAGTCCTATAAGGGGGTGATTTAAAATGAATCTTACTGGGGCACCTGGGTGGCTCAGTATGTTAAGCCTCTGCCTTCGGCTCAGGTCATGATCTCAGGATCCTGGGATTGAGTCCCGCATTGGGCTCCCTGCTCAGCAGGGATCCTGCTTCCCCCTCTCCCTCTGCTGCTCCCCACAACTTGTGCTCTCTCTTCTTCTCTCACTGTCAAATAAATAAATTCTAAAAAAAAAAAAAAAATGAATCTTACTACGATCACCTGTTGAGGAATACTGTCTCAAATTAAATGGACTCTTATTGATTCCAAATCTCCATTCTGTATATCCTCCTGAAAACAGATCCTGCTGTTGCATTCTCAGAGGAACATAGGAGAGCTTCTTGAGTTTTTCTGAATTTCTGTTCAATAAGATTAGGCAAAGAGGAGGGTCATAGCCTAAATTTCAGTAGCCTGAATCCAGCAACTCAGTTTAAAGAAACAGACCTGCACTGATGACCTTCAGTCAGCCCTGGATGATTTGTCAGAGATTTATTTGTCCCTTGAGCAGCAGGAATTCATATTACATATATGCCTCATTGTTTTATACATCCTGAATAAGTAATTTACCTATTAATAGCATAATCAGTGCAAGTTAAAAAATAAAGAAAAGATTCTTTAGTTGCACATATGTGAATTTTCTCTAGAACATCATATCCCCAGGCATGTGAAATAGGTATAGAGTAACATCAGATAATCCATGTGCTTTTGAGACTTAATTTAGTAGAAGTCCTAAATTTACTATGAGTGGCTATAAAGAAGAGAATCAATTAACAAACTAAATCCTGATTTTTACATCTTAAATGGAATGCTAATGATTGCTCTTATTACTACTAATATAAAAGTTTAAAGTAAGAAATAATTTAACTTTATATACTTTACTATTATCAAATACATACTAAAATCTCGAGAGTTTAAATTATATAATCAGAAAAATTCATAGTACTAAGTTCAAACAAAATTGTCTTCATTCAGTAAATTTTAATTGAGGATTGAACTCTATACTTGGCCCAAAGGATGGATATAGGTTTATCTGTGTATATATTCTGTAACAATGTTTTTAAAACTAATCACATGAGGATCTCTTTTAAAAGTGCAAATTTAGGGCGCCTGGGTGGCTCAGTGGGTTAAGCCTCTGTCTTCAGCTCAGGTCATGATCTCAGGGTCCTGGGATGGAGTCCTGCATCGGGGTCTCTGCTCAGCAGGGAGCCTGCTTCCTCCTCTCTCTCTGCCTGCCTTTGTATTTGTGATCTCTGTCAAATAAATAAATAAATACTTTTAATAAATAAATAAATAAAAATGCAATTTTAAACTTGTGAGTTCTAGAGTGGAGTGGAGCAGGAGATTTCTGTACTTGGTATAAAGTTCCAGAGTGGTCCACCAACCCTTCCTTGTGTATCAAATCCCTAGAGGCCCTATAGTTTATTTGATAACACAGAGGTCTTAACAAATTAATGAGTGGTAAATATTATTATAGAGGTTAGAATTCAGTTTTAAGAATATATCGAAGACTAGGACACCAAATTTTTGCTAGTGTTAGGGAAGGTTTCATTATGGTGATAACATATAAATTGAGTCTGAGAGGATGTAGAATTGTGTTAATTGGATTATTAATTATTAATTATGACACATTTCTGGCAGAAGGAATAATATATAAAGACAATGACTCATGAAACAGTCTGGGACAATGTCACATTCAATATGGTAAGTACATATTTATGTGGGAACCAGTGTACTAGAAAGATGTTGGGAAAGTAGGTTGGCCCAAATTGTAAGGGTCAAATTAACAAAATGGGCTGTATACATTATAATCTGTATAATAAAGGATGTTTATCTTTATGTAAATAGATAATAGAGTAAAATTACTGCTTTCTTTTTGAAAATAATTCTGAAAGGCATATTCAGGATGCATTAAGGTAGAAGGTCTTATAGCTTTGATGAGGTTCAGGAATGTTCCCTCTATCCCTATACTTTGAAGCATTTTAATCAGGAATGGATGATGGATTTTGTCAAATGCTTTTTCTGCATCAATTGAGAGGACCATGTGGTTCTTCTCTCTTCTCATATTAATTTGTTGTATCACATTGATTGATTTGCGAATGTTGAACCATCCTTGTAGCCCAGGGATGAATCCCACCTGATCATGGTGGGTAATCTTTTTAATGTGCTGTTGGATCCTGTTGGCTAGGATCTTGTTGAGAATCTTAGCATCCATATTCATCAGTGATATTGGTCTAAAATTCTCCTTTTTGGTAGGGTCTTTGTCTGGTTTGGGGATCAGGGTAATGCTGGCTTCATAGAAAGAGTCAGGAAATTTTCCTTCTGCTTCAATTTTTTGAAACAGCTTCATGAAAATAGGTGTTATTTCTTCTTTGAAGGTTTGGTAGAATTCCCCAGGGAATCCGTCAGGTCCTGGGCTCTTGTTTTTTGGGAGGTTTTTGATCACTGCTTCACTCTCGTTATTAGATATTGGTCTATTCAGGTTGTCGATTTCTTCCTGGTTCAATTTTGGAAGTTTATATTTTTCCAGGAATGCATCCATTTCATCTAGGTTGCTAAGCTATTGGCATATAACTGTTGATAATAACTTCTGATGATTGTTTCTACTTCCTTGGTATTCGTTGTGATCTCTCCCTTTTCATTCATAATTCTATGAATTTGGGCTTTCTCTCTTTTCTTTTGGATTAGTGTGGCCAATGGTTTATTGATCTTATTGATTCTTTCAAAAAACCAGCTTCTAGTTTCATTGATACATTCTACTGTATCTCTGGTTTCTACCTCATTGATCTCAGCTCTAATCTTGATGATTTCCCTTCTTATGTGTGGAGTTGGTTTGATTTGTTGTTGATTCTCCAGTTCTTTAAGGTGTAGAGACAGCTGGTGTATTCTGGATTTTTCAATTTTTTTGAGGGAGGCTTGGATGGCTATGTATTTCCCCCTTAGGAACGCCTTTGCTGTATCCCATAGGTTTTGGACTGAAGTGTCTTCATTCTCATTGGTTTCCATGAATTGTTTCAGTTTTTCTTTGATCTCCTGGTTGATCCAAGCATTCCTAAGCAAGGTGGTCTTTAGCTTCCAGGTGTTTGAGCTCCTTCAGAACTTTTCCTTGTGATTGAGCTCCAGTTTCGAAGCATTGTGATCTGAGAATATGCAGGGAATAATCTCAGTCTTTTGGTATCAGTTGAGTCCTGATTTGTGACCCAGTATGTGGTCTATTCTGGAGAAGGTTCCGTGTGCACTTGAGAAGAATGAGTATTCTTTTGTTTTAGGGTGGAATGTTCTGTATATATCTATGAGGCCCATCTGTTCCAATGTGTCATTCAATGCTCTTGTTTCTTTCTTTTTTTTTTTTTTAATATTTTATTTATTTATTTGACATAGAGAAATCACAAGTAGATGGAGAGGCAGGCAGAGAGAGAGAGAGAGAGAGGGAAGCAGGCTCCATGCTGAGCAGAGAGCCCGATACGGGTCTCAATCTCAGTACCCCGAGATCATGACCTGAGCCGAAGGCAGCGGCTTAACCCACTGAGCCACCCAGGTGCCCCAATGCTCTTGTTTCTTTATTGATTTTCGGCTTCAATGATCTAAGTCTGAGAGAGGCATGTTAAGATCTCCTACGATTAGTGTATTCATATCAATATGACTCTTTATCTTGATTAACAGTTTTCTTAAGTAATTGGCTGCTCCCATATTGGGAGCATAGATATTTACAATTGTTAGACCATCTGGTGGATAGTCCCTTTAAGGATTATGTAGTGTCCTTTTGTATCTCTGACTACAGTCTTTAGTTTGAAGTCTAATTTATCTGATATAAGAATCGCTACCCCAGCCTTCTTTTGAGGCCCATTGGCATGAAAGATGCTTCTCCATCCCTTCACTTTCAGTCTGCATGTATCTTTAGGTTCAAAATGGGTCTCTTGCAGACAACATATGGATGAGTCCTGTAATTTTATCCAAGCTGCAACCCTGTGCTGTTTTATGAGTGCATTTAGGCCATTCACATTGAGAGTGATTATTGATAGATACGTTTTTATTGACATCGAATTACCTTTGAAGTGTTTCTTTCTGTAGACTGTCTCTATATTTCTGTCCAATGCTATTCTTGGGATTTTTCCTCTTTTATAGAACCCCTCCTTAATATTTCCTCCCGTGTCAGCTTGGTGGTTGCATAGTATTTTAAGCCTTGCCGGTCTTGAAAACTCTTTATCTCTCCATGAAAGACCCACAGCAAATATCATCCTCAATGAGGAAAAGCTTGCAGCCTTCCCATTGAGATCAGGAACAAGACAAAGATGCCCACTTTCACCAGTCTTGTTCAACATAGTATTAGAAGTCCTAGCAACAGCAATCAGACAACAAAGAGAACTAATAAGTATCCAGATTGGTAATGAAGAAGTCAAACTCTTTCTCTCTTCACAGATGACATGATTCTTTATATGGAAAACCCAAAAGACTCTACCCCCAAACTACTTGAACTCATACAGCAATTCAGCAACGTGGCAGGATACAAAGTCAATGTGCAGAAATCAGTGGCTTCCTTATACACTAACAATGAAAATACAGAAAGGGAAATGAGAGAATAGCAACAAAAACCATAAGATACCTGGGAATAAACCTAACCGAAGAGGTAAAGGAACTGTACTTGAGGAACTACAGAACACTCATGAAAGGAATTGAAGAAGACACAAATAGATGGAAGACCATTCCATGCTCTTGGATCATAAGAATAAACATTGTTAAAATGTATATACTGACTAGAGCAATATATACTTTTAATGCCATTCCGATCAAAATTCCACCGGTATTCTTCAAAGAGCTGGAGCAAATAATCCTAAAATTTGTATGGAATTAGAAGAGACCCTGAATCACTAAGGAAATGTTGAAAAACAAAAATAAAGCTGGGGAAATCACGTTACCTGATTTCAAGCTTTATTACAAAGCTGTGATCACCAAGACAGCATGGTACTGGCATAAAAACAGACACATAGACCAGTGGAACAGAGTAGAGAGCCCAGATATGGACCCTCAACTCTATGGTCAATTAATCTTTGACAAAACAGGAAAAAATATACAGTGGAAAAAAGACAGTCTATACAATAAATGGTGCTGGGAAAACTGGACAGCTATATGTAGAAGAATGAAACCCGACCATTCTCTTACACCGTACACAAAGATAAACTCAAAATGGATAAAAGACCTCAACGTGAGACAGGAATCAATCAGAATCCTAGAGGAGAACATAGGCAGTAATCTCTTCGATATCAGGCACAGCAACTTCTTTCAAGATATGTAAGCAAAAATGAACTTTTGGGACTTCATCAAAATCAAAAGCTTCTGCACAGCAAAGGAAACAGTCAAGAAAACAAAGAGGCAACCCACGGAATGGGAGAAGATATTTGCAAATGACAGTACAGACAAAAGGTTGATATCCAGGATCTATAATGATCTCCTCAAACTCAACACACACGAAACAGGCAATCATATCAAAAAATGGGCAGAAGATATGAACAGACACTTCTCCAATCAAGACATACAAATGGCTATCAGACACATGAAAAAATGTTCATCATCATTAGCCCTCAGGGAGATTCAAATTAAATCCACATTGATATATCACCAGCTAAAATAACAGTTAAGATAACACCAGTTAGAATGGCCAAAATTAACAAAACAGGAAACAACATGTGTTGGAAAGGATGTGGAGAAAGGGGAACCCTCTTCCACTGTTGGTGGGAATGCAAGTGGTGCAGCCTCTTTGGAGAATAGTGTGGAGATTCCTCAAGAAATTAAAAATAGAGCTTCCCTATGACCCTGCAATTGCACTCCTGGGTATTTACCCCAAGGATACAGATGTCGTGAAAAGAAGGGCCATCTGTACCCCAATGTTTATAGCAGCAATGGCCACGGTCGCCAAACTATGGAAAGAACCAAGATGCCCTTCAACGGATGAATGAATAAGGAAGATGTGATCCATATACACTGTGGAGTATTATGCCTCCATCAGAAAGGATGAATACCCAACTTTTGTAGCAACATGGACGGGACTGGAAGAGATAATGCTGAGTGAAATAAGTCAAGCAAAGAGAGTCAATTATCATATGGTTTCACTTATTTGTGGAGCATAACAAATATCATGGAGGACAAGGGGTGTTAGAAAGGAAAAGGGAGTTGGGGTAAATTGGAAGGGGAGGTGAATCATGAGAGACTATGGACTCTGAAAAACAATCTGAGGGGTTTGAAGTGGTGGGGGGGTGGGAGGTTGGGGTACCAGGTGATGGGTATTATAGAGGGCACGGATTTCATGGAGCACTGGGTGTGGTGAAAAAATAATGAATACTGTTTTTCTGAAAATAAATAAATTGGAAAAAAAAAGAAAAACATAAGAAGGTCTTATAGTAATGAAACAAGAAAGAAGACCCTTAAAATCAGTTCAAAAGAGAAGATAATGCATAACAAATAGCATGGAGGACATGGGGAGTTAAAGAGGAGAAGGGAGTTGGGGGAAATTGTAAGGGGAGGTGAACCATGAGAGACTATGGACTCTGAAAAACAATCTGAGGGGTTTGAAGTGGTGGGGGGTGGGAGGTTGGGGTACCGGGTGGTGGGTATTATAGAGGGCACGGATTGCATGGAGCACTGGGTGTGGTGCAAAAATAATGAATACTGTTATGCTGAAAATGAATAAAAAATAAATAAAAAATAAAGAGAAGATTATGGTCCACATTAAGGCAGAAGTGTCAGGAATGGAGAAGAATAGCTCATTTTAACAGATATTACTGGGTTGTATTAATAGTAACTGGTGACTGATATGGCATGAGAATTAGAGAGAAGGAACAATAAATTATGATACCAAATTTTCTACACTTGATCTTAGCCAAAAGGCTGAGAAGCAATGATACCAAATTTTCTGTATAGGGAGACAGGATTGAATGATGACAACCTTAAAAGCTGTAATATGTCAAATTTTTGTTCTTATTAAAATACAGCTACCAATAAACTCAATGAAGTGTTGTTAAGTAATAATTATCAATTCACACATATTAAAAATATTTTTTAATATCATGATCAAAATATTTTTATGTCCAAAAGTAGAAATGATTTCCATAGTTTTCAGAATTGTAAACAAGCACATTTTCTCAGTGTGGTAATTAAATAAGAGAATATTTCAAATTTTTGTTGTTTTATCTTACTTCCCAATTATTTTTTCCTGGGCCTTGGATAGTTTTATTTTCAATGGGGAAAAAAAAGTTTCTGATATAATTGGATCATTTCCACTTTTACTGGACTCTAACTGCATGTTCAAGCAATGAGAGTGAAAACATTATCAAAAAGTTAGCATACTTAGGTGTAGGCATATGGAGGATAAGGGAATTTATGGGCTTTGTAGGTAAAAACTAAGATAAAACATTATTTAATGTTTTAATTTAATTTGATTAATTTAATTAAAGAAAACATAAAATTTAATGTTAAAATTCTACTATATATGTCATTTTATTTCTTCAAGAAAGGAAAGTTTTGTAATCTTCATTACATATTATCTGAACTCAGCCTTTTACATTGCTATAGTTTACTGCAATGTAAAAAGCAAAGTATATTGCACAAAAAAATGAGTTTAAATATAAAACATTCCTTTCGGTAGTATTCTTCAATATTTACAATAGCTAGCAGCATGACTTTCGGAAACTTGAGCATATAATAGTAATTTGTCATTTTTCTCCAAGTTCATTGACATTGTCAAGGCATATTTAACTCAGCAGGAGAATTTAAATTTCATACTTGGTGATTTCATGAAGTATTCTTCTTACCCTGAGGTTTCAGCTAAAAACTCCCTTTTCATTTCTTTCAATAAATTACCATCTATTCATATCTCATGGCTTCATTAGAATGTTCAGATGCAAATAATCAAAACACCACCTGCTTTCAAACTATGTTTATATAAAAGTTTACTTCTCATTTGTAATTTGGATAATGGCTGAAGAAACATTTATGAATATAATCTCTGTAGGCAAGCAGAATTAGGAAGTTTGGTCAGAATTCCGTGTGGTATAACACTATCTGTTCTATCAGTTGGCTTGGATTTAAATTGGTTGTATTGTATTAGGCTATTACTACCACTGGAGAAGAATGAAACAAGGTAAAACAAAATGGAATAATCATATTTTAATTTCAATAACTAAAAACCAAAAGTGATTCTTTAGTCGGAATTGTTATGCTCCTAATAATTTTGCTTTAAGTCTATTTGATGGAGAACACCACCTCAAACCAAGTACATACTATCTTGAACTGTCAACCCCCTCTACTTACCCAGCCCCAAACTGGATGCCCCCTACATTCTTATGAATTATGATACAGTTTTCTAGTTCATGTAGGTAGTGCCTTTCATTATGTCTTTTCTTTAATGCTCACAATGTTAATTTCACTTGTTAAATCTACACACTAGTCATATGCTATGCTAAGTGTATATTTATTGTCCTGCAGGAGGAATCAAAGGAAAAAAATGAAAAGAAAAAAAAACTAGATCTGATAACAAATTTAGTAATTATTGTTTCAGTAGGTGTTATCATGCTAATAGAATGTCAGGAAATTTTGTAGAGGAGAAAACCACACTTTAGTTATTTACCTTCCCTATCAAGGCACAAAACAGGTACATGCCAGAGATGAAATTGGAACCATTTTTTTTCACTGTATTACATTGTTTAGTCCATTGTGTTTAAATTGTAAGAATTTGCTACCTTATTATATCTTGTTTTATTCCACATGACTCTGAGATTTTCTTCCCTTTTTATTTGTACTTCACGGACCCAGGTCAGAGTCCATACCTGCTCCAGGATAGTCTCCCTACTTCCACCCTCACCCATCCTTCCACTCTGCTTTCCACTGCCGGCTAGAATCCTTCACGTCTAAAATTTGCACTCACTTAGTATAACACCATAAAGCTTAAAATTTGATGTTTGATTTCCAAGGCCTGCCTTAATTTTACCCTACTGCTTATTAAATACATTTCCCCATTCTAATACTGTTGGGTATTGATATATTTCTTTTTTTTTCTTTTTTTTTTTTTTTTTTTTTTTTTTGAAAACCCCTTTTCCTTGTTTTATTTTTTTTTTGAATTCCTATTTTTTTTTTTTTTTTTTTTTTTTTTTTTTTTTTTGCTATTAGCAAGCCACTATGACTAGTGTGAATTTTGTATCGAACTCCAAACTTGAATCCTCCTATTTTAATCTCCATCTTTACAATCCCATCCATTTCACAAAGCACAAATTAATTACTTACATAGATGTCATTTTACCTGTTGCTTCCTATATATTGAACTTTCTTATTTATAAACATGATACGGTATTACTGTAAGTTCTATTTATTTTCCTAAAATTAGCTATAGTTTATTGAGTACCTTAACATGTGTCAGGAATCTTGACAACTTTGAATACTATAATTTTTTAATCCTTACAAGTTAGCTTACTTAACAGGAAAAAAAAAGCAACTTCCTCAGTGTTGCATAATTACTAAATACTAAGTTTTATTAGATAAAGCTTTTTGTTCCATTGTGATTGATAGAAAAATTGATTATTTTTTTCTCTACACAGAGTCAAAGTCATAAAAATAATAGGATTCATAGTCTTCACACCTTCTTCCAACAACTATTTTTAGTCATTTCATTGTGGTCACAGAGAAGACAAGGTTAATCATAAAGGAAATAGAAGCCAGTCACTGATTAAAATTTTAGGGATACTTGGTTATGTTGATTTATGAAAACAGACTTATAAAAGGAAACATTTACTCTGAGAAAAAGAAATCACACCTGGTTTTCAAGAAACTTAATTTAGGATACTATGACACATAGATCACATGATTAAATCTTGTCCTAACTGAGCATTCATCAGAATGTAAAGGATAAATCCATAGTTTCAAATATATATTAATCAGGTTCTCTCTTTTATTTGGGAATGGAGATGAAGATGAATTGGAATTTAGTATGTGGCCTAAGAATAAAATCAAGAAAAATTTAACTCATATGGATAGCAAATTTTTAAAAATCACTTCTGTAGTAAAATGGCTACAAAATCTTTAAGTCACCACAGCTAAATAAAAATAAAATCCTCAATGTCTGTCCCCTGAGACAGGATTTGGCAAACTGTGGCCTGCAAACTGAAGATAAAATGGAACATCTATATAGGGCAAAGAGCAAAGAAAAATAATCTCTACCACATTTCCTCTTTGGTGTAATAGACATAGCATCTTAAATTTTTAAAGATTAAAAAACAAAAAACAAAACAAAAAAAATACCTTTGATAACTTTCAAGCTTTTAATGTCTTAAGTAGGTTCAAAATCTGATGTGAGATCTAGTTTAAATTTCTGTACTCCTTTGAGACTGCATTTCTAGTTCAAAATAATAATCAAAGGGAATGAGACCAATGAGATTTCGTTCTAAACCCTTCCATGTGGAAGAACTGAAAAAGTCATTTAATGTTCAACAGTAAGTAGTTATTATTATTATTTTTTTAATTTTATTAATTTATTTGACAGACAGAGATCACAAGTAGGCAGAGAGGCAGGCAGAGAGAGGGGGGAAAACAGGCTCCCCACTGAGCAGAGAGCTAGATGTGGGGCTCGATCCCAAGACCCTGAAATCATGACCTGAGCGGAAGGCAGAGGCTTTAACCCACTGAGCCACCCAGGTGCCCCAGTAAGTAGTTATTTTAAAATGTGTTCTCTAAGGCTTTTAGTGTTGATGAGGAGAGACTCTTGGTCTAACATTGAGCAGCAATAAGCCTGGAAGAAGGAAGACATCCCAAAGTAACAGTGTTTTCAATTAATTATGAGAAAGATTAAGCTGCCCAGCCAAGTAAAAAAAATAAAATAGCAATACTAGTTTTACATTTGATGGTCTTTCCTGGGTGTTTGTTTGATTTTATGCATATAGCCTTCTTAAATTATAATATCATAGAAAATTGGTTATATATTAAGACTTTCTGTAGTTGTATGCACTTAGATTAGGTATAAATCTAGAGACTGTAAAATCAAATTTGTATATTTCACAAGGAAAATAAGCCTCATTGATTTATGTGTCTGGAAATTCAGTGAATTTATTGCACTATGTCTATTTTATAAGAAAACACTTTCATTTAGAGATTGTCATTTATGACCTCAAAAAAAATACTTAGCAATACTTTGGTTTTGGAGTTATGGCAGGAATGAAACAAAAAACTGCACCCACTGTTGCTTTCCCCATCTTAAATGTACAACAATATGACCTTTCTTTTGTCTTTTTGAACCAGTGTTTTTAACTCCACAAATACTCATGTTTACAACAGTGTATCAGATTTATTTATTTATTTATTTGTTAGTTACTATATACATTGCATTTATATTAGTTCTTTCTGTAATCTGCTAAGATTTAGCTGTGGATGGGTTGTTAATTTGATACTACTTCCAACCATGCATAAATATCTTTGTTTTGTCATCTCACACTTTATTATTTAAACATGAATCATGCTCTTTGAAATTAATGTGATTTTTAACAAAATAAGTATTACATTGAATTATAGGAAATTGCCTGTAGTAAACTATCTTTGGTCTACCTGAAAATTTCATGATTCTGCCTAATATATATGTATCAAATTTGTTTAACTTTCATTCAGAAACTTAAAAGATTAAGGTTATTAGTGCACCTGGGCAGCTCAGTCAATCGAGTGTCCACCTTTGGTTCTGGTCATGATCTCAGGTCCTAGTATGAAGCACAGCCTGCATTGGGTTCCCTGCTCAGCAGGCAGTCTGCTTCTCCTTCCTCTTCTGTTCCTCCCCCTGCTCATGCTCTCTCTATATATGTTTCTCTCTCAAATATGTAGAATCTTTTAAAAAATTAAGATTATTTCTGAAGTTTAGATGATCCAGAAAAAAGCTGCTTGCAATGTCAATTTCATGTGATTTATACATAAAATATTCATATTAATGGTCAAATGTGAAATAGGAAAACCAAAGTATATTTTATGTTTTTATCTACTTCTATCATTATTAAAACATTCAATCAACTAATATGTAAAGCATCTGCTAAAATTAAGACAAGGCTAAATTATTTCATGGATACTACCACTCAGAAATACATTGTTTTGCATTTCAAAAAACCCTGAGGTCTAAAATGGACAAGACAGCTATCTAGAGCTAGCCAGAAAGAGCTACCCACTTTCCAGTTTATTTGGTGGAGATATTGAAATATTAGGAAACACAGTAAAACTGAATAGCAGGTGAAAGTCAGTGGTAGAGACTTTAAAGTATAAAATCAAATTTAAGGGGATTATTTGTTTTTAAATAATTGCTAAATAAAGAGACTTTAGGTTCTAAAATGATAGTTAGATAAATATACTTGTATATTTCAGGAAACTCACATTTGAGAAATGTCACAGCTATGCATACAATATATTTCATATCAAGCTGTGTATACTGTTTCATGATTAGAGGATGTTTACTCTTGCTGGTGAACACCAACGCAATTTTTAAAATAGTCTTTCTCACTTTAAAAGTAGTTTTGGCTCACTATAGTATATCTAGAAAACATGGAAAATGAAATAACCCATCAGAAGCGGGACCATTTTTAACTTGTCTGTTTTCTCAGACTTTTGTATCTGAAACAGGGGTCTGCCTTCAGTGATTTATTTTTCTCTAAGACTCATTGAGAGATTCTAATTACTACCTGCTCAACTGTATTAAACACACTATGTAGGGAGACAAACTTTGAATACAAGTAGAAATAAAACTTTTTTTCTGGCCAGCATGTACTATGACATTCTCTTTTATTTTTGTTTATTTTCCAAGAGATCAATGTAACATAGTTTCTTGGAAATCCTCTTTTTATTAGGGAAAAAATAAAAAACAATATTCTGTGGAGATTTCTTAATTCATAAACTGATGACTTCTTTACATTTCCCTCATCACCATCAGAACCAAAATATATAAATAAAAAAAAGATACCTCATATCAGTTCAGATAAGAAAGTTGAACACATATGTCTGCATATCTTCATTGCAAAATTTCATTAACATTACAGAAAAATAAATATTTCAATTATTAAATATGTAGTACTGCTGAAATCAAAAAGAATGCATAATTGGTTGTTCCAAGAGAAACAAGATTTGACTGACCTCCAAGTTTCTTCAGCAGGTACTAACTACAAAAGAAATAATAATACTCTTCTAGGGGCAAACTCAGATGACATTACCTTAACCAAATATTTAAACTTAATATTATCAGTACTGACATATCAACATTGTAGACGTCTTGATATGATGCACTAAGAAAGACAAACATCACTCTTGTGCTATTATTATGAACATGCCTAAATTAATTCCAAGCATAAGTAGATATCAGACAAATATAAGTTGAGGGACATTTTACAAATAACTTACCAGGACTTGTGAAAAAATATCAGAGTGGTGAAAGGCAAGGAAAAGAATATGGAATTGTTGCAGTCTGGAAGAGATTAAACAGAAATAACAACTAATTGCAGTGTGGGATCCTGGTCACTGTCTTAGAATGGGAAAAGAACATTAAAGGGAAAAAAATTGGTAAAGATTTTCTGTTCTCAGATTCCATTTAATTTTAAAAACAGTAACTATCTTATTTTGCCAGAGGTAAAAAGGTGAGTTTCATATGTATTATATAATATATACATGTATATATGTGTGTGTGTGTGTGTATATATATATATATATATATATATATATATATATAATTTCTTCCATTGTAATTTTTCATTACTTTAAAAATTGTTGGTTTTTTGTACCAGTACCATACTATCTTAATGACTACAGCTTTGTAATATAGCTTGAAGACCTGAATTTTGAGGCTTTAAGTTTTGCTTTTCCTTTTTCAAGGTTGCTTTGGCTTTTTGGGGTCTTTTGTGGTTCCATACAAATTTCAAGATTGTTTGTTCCAGCTCTCTGAAAAATGCTGGTGATATTTTGATAGGGATTGGATTAAATGTGTAGATTGCTTTGGGAAGCATGGACATTTTAAGAATGTTTTTTCTTTCAATCTATGACCATGGAACATTTTTCAATTTCCATTGATGTCATTTTCAATTTCTTTTATAAGTGTTTTGCTGTTTTCAGAGTATGCATATTTTACCTCTTTGGTTAGGTTTATTCTTAGGTATTTTACCATTTCGGGTACAACTGTAACTGGGATTGATTCCTTTCTGCTGCTTCATTACTGGTGTATTAAAATGCAACATATTTCTTTTTTTTTAATTAACATATAATGTATTATTTGTTTCAGGGGTATAGGTTTGTGAATAATCAGTCTTACACAATTCACAGCAATCACCATATCACATAACCTTTTCCAGTGTCCATCACCCAGCCATCCTATCCTCCTCCATCCCTTCAGAAACCCTGTTTGTTTCCTGAGATTAAGAATCTCTTATGGTTTGTCTCCCTACCAGTCCCATCTGGTTTCATTCTCCCCTCCCTTTCCCCCAGGAAACCCCAACACTGCCTCTTAAATTCTTCATATCAGAGAGATCATATGATAATTGTCTTTCTCTGATTGACTTATTTTGCTTAGCATAATACCCTCTAGTTCCATCCACATTGTTGCAAATGGCAAGATTTCATTTTTTGATGGCTGCATAGTATTCCACCACATCTTCTTTATCCATTCAACATTAATGGACATCTAGGTTCTTTCCATAGTTTGGCTGTTGTGGACATTGTTGCTATAAACATTCAGGTGCCTGTGCCCCTTCGGATCACTACATTTGTATCTTTATGGTAAATACCTAGTGGTAAAATGCAACAAATTTCTGTACATTGATTTTGTATCCTGGAACTTTCTGAATTATGTACCAGTTCCAGCAATTTTTTAGAGAATTTAGGGTTTTCTAAATAGAGTATCATGTCACCTGTGAGTAGTGAAAGTTTGGGGTTCCCACAAATTTTAGGATTATTTCTTCTATTTATTTGAAGAATGCCTCTGGTATTTTGATGAGGATTGCTTTAAATCTATAAGATGGCTTTGGGTAGTACAGCCATTTTAACAAAATTATTTCTTCCAATCCATGAGCATAGAATGTCCTTCCATTTGTCTACATCTTCTTCAGTTTCTTTCAGCAAGTTTCACATATTTCACTGTGCAGATATTTTACTTCCTTGATTAAATATATTTTTAAATTCTTATTATTTAAGTTTTTTAAAATTATTTTTGATGCCATTCTGATAGATATAGTTTAATTTCTTTTTCAGATGTTTCATCATTAGTATAAGGAAATGTAATCAATTTCTTTATGTTGTTTTTTGTATCCTGGCATTTTACTGAAACTATTAATTCCAACAGTTTTTTTTTTTTTAAGATTTTATTTATTTATTTGACAAACAGAGATCACAAGTAGGCAGAGAGGCAGGTAGAGAGAGATGGAGAAGCAGGCTTCCTGCTGAGCAGAGATCCCAGCACAGGACTCGATCCCAGGACCCTGGGATCATGACCTGAGCCGAAGGCAGAGGCTTTGACCCACTGAGCCACCCAGGTTCCCAAATTCCAACAGTTTTTTGACTGATTCTTTGAGATTTTCTATGTATATGATCATATCCTTAGCAAGTAACAATTTTACTTTCTTCCTTTCCCACTTGGATGCATTTTATTTTCTTATGGTGCCTAATTGCTCTAGGTAGGACATCCAATGTTACATTAAATAGGAGTGGGTTCATATCTGGGCTCTCTATTCTGTTCCACTGGTCCATGTGTCAGAATAACAAAAACCCCAAATCTGATTATAAAATGGGAAGAAGAAGTAAATGACGTTTCTCCAAAGAGGACATCAAAATGGGCAACAGACACATGAAAAGATGCTCAACATCATTCATCATCAGGGAAATGCAAATCAAAATCCCAGTGAGATCACTCACACCTGTTACAATGGTTGTCATCAAGAAGACCAGAGATAGGGCGCCTGGGTGGCTCAGTGAGTTAAGCCTCTGCCTTTGGCTCAGGTCATGATATCAAGGTCCTGGGACTGAACCCCACATAGGGCTTGGCAAGGAACCTGCTTCCCCCTCTCGATCTGCCTGCCTCTCTGCCTACTTAGGATCTCTCTGTCTCTCTCTCTGTCAAATAAATAAATAAAATCTTAAAAAAAAAAAAAGGAAAGAAAAAAAAAGAGAGAAGGCAAGAGACAATAGGTACTGTCTAGGATGTGGCATAAAGGGAACCCTTATACATCGTTGGTGTGAATGTAAATTAATCCAAACACTGTGAAAAGCAATATGAAGCTTTCTCAGAAAATTAAAAATTTGTTATAAAATCCAGCAATTCCATCCTGGGTGTGTACACACAGGAAACGAGCACAGGATTTTATAAAGATATATATACTCCCATGTTTATCATAGATTTATTCACAATAGTGAAGATATGGCAACAACCCAACTATTCATCAACAGATGAATGGATTAAAAAGATGTGATACATATATACAATGGAATACTATTCAGCCATGAGAAAGGAGAAGATCCTCCAATTGCAACAGCGTGGATGGTCACGAACACATTATGCTATACAAGATAAATCAGAGAAAGACAAATATGGTATATCACTTACATGTGGAATCTAAAAAAGTTAAACTTGTGAAAAAAAACAGTAAAGTGGGACTTATCAGGGGAGTGGTAAGAGTGATGGTGTTTAAGAGTATAAATTTCTAGGGGTGGCTCAGTGGGTTAAAGCCTCTGCCTTCAGCTTGAGTCATAATCCCAGGGTCCTGGGATAGAGCCCCGCATTGGGCTCTCTGCTTGGCAAGGTGCCTGATTCCTCCTCTCTCTCTGCCTGCCTCTCTGTCTACTTATGATCTCTATCAAATAAATTAAATTAAAATATTAAAAAGTATAAATTTGTAATTATTACTAAATAAGTCAGAGAAATCTAATGCACGATATAATGAATGACAATAGTATGTATTCTATGTACCATTATTATGTAATGTGGTAAATATTGTCACTTCAGCAAGTAACATGCTATATACCTTAAACTTAGAAATGTTACATGTCAAATTTTTCTAAAAAATACACAGTCCAGATTAAGTGTAAATCTTGTCAAGCCATTATCTAATTTAACAAGTTCGAAATTCCATGGAAAATCACTATATGTTACCTGACTGTATTACAACTAAGAAAGCAAATATGGGCTACTGGGCTTAGGATTTTCTGTCAGAGAGTTTTTAAGAGTTAAAAGCTTCAACTGAGCATTACTAGACTGAAGTCCTTCTCTCCATTTTTATGAACATTTCTTAAGTTTTTATTCTACTTCTAATGAAAGAAGGCTAATAATAATTTGTAAAAAAGCTTTCTTTTTTTTTTTAAGATTTTATTTATTTATTTGACAGACAGCAATCACAAGTAGGCAGAGAGAGAGGAGGAAGCAGGCTCCTTGCTGAGCAGAGAGCCCGATGCGGGGCTCAATCCCAGGACCCTGAGATCATGACTTGAGCTGAAGGCAGAGTCTTTAACCCACTGAGCCACCCAGGCACCCCAAGGCTTTCTTTTTTTAATTTTAAAGCTTGTTTATTTATTTTTAGTAATCTCCACACCCAGTTTGGGGCTCAAATTTACAACCCTGAGATGAAAAGTCACATGCATAACTTTTTTTTTTTTTTTTTTTTTTTTTTTAGTATTTTACTTACCTGTGTGAGAGAGAGCATGCAGAGGGAGAAGCAGACTCCCTGATGAGTGTAGAGCTCAATATGGGGCTCAATCCCATGACCTGGAGATCATGATCTGAGCCGAAGGCAGATGCCCAACTAAGCCCCCCAGGCACCCCACAAAGTGTATCTTTAATTACAGGCCTTTACTTTCAACGCTTCTGGATCCTTATACCTTAGCAGTGACTCTTACAAATACCATATAACTGGAGTTTTGTAATCCATTCTAAGAGTTTTTGTCTCAGGACTGTAAGTTTTTGTTCTGTACATTTCTTTTTTTTTTTTTTTAATTTTTTATTTTTTATAAACATATATTTTTATCTTGACGTTGCTGAATAGTTTGATGTATTTCTATCATCTCATTACACACAGTCTTCTCCCAGTTTAGGTGTGGGTTTATTTTTTCCACAAATGGTTTCTAACACTCTAGTAAATTTATGGGGACCTGAAAGTTTTTCTTGGAGAGAGTTTTTATTTTTTTATGAAGCATTTTATTCATCAATAATTCATCAATATTACTGATTATCTGCTTTTGCTTAAGCTTATCCGGGAAAGTTTTGTTATTTTCTAGGATTAGGAAGCTGTTTATGAAAATTTCATATATATTTGCCCAATTTATTTTAATATCTCAAGATCAAGAGTTGCATGCTCCTCCGACTGAGCCAGCCAGGTGCCCCTGCCCCTATAAAAAGTCTTTCTGGGGTTCCTGGGTGGCTCAGTGGGTTAAGCCTCTGCCTTTGACTCAGGTCATGATCTCAGGGTCCTGGGATCAAGCTCCATATCAGGCTCTCTGTTCAGCAGGTAAACTGCTTTCCCCTCTTTCTCTGCCTGCTATCTTCCTACTTGTGATCTCTCTTCTCTGTGTCAAATAAATAAATAAAACTAAAAAAATAAAATAAAATAAAATAAAATTTTAAAAAGCCCTTCATTACAGGACAAAGGCATGGAGTAGAAAAGAAAATGATTAGTGGTTCCTAAAGTACTTAATACCATAGAAGCACTTGATACTAAAGCACTCACAACCCATCACCAAATAAATACACTTACTTATATACATAAGTAAGTTTTAGCTGCACAGTGTATTGTTCCTTAGATTGTCCCAGTAGGTTTACACTTTCAGCAGTGGTTCTGTGTATTTCTCCCAAGAAAATCTGTTTGGAATTTCTGGCCTCATCAATTATTTTTTCTAGAAAGAAGGGTTATCTAATTTTCTATTAAGGAAGAATGGAACTATTGACATCAGATTGCGAGTTTTTCTAAAAAGACTTATTGAGATATAATTTATAAGATGCATTAATATATATTGTTTGAGGAACTTTAATAAATTTATTCATTTCCATTTTCTTTAAATATTCCTCTGAGATTTCACTTTTGGCTTCCCTCTTCATTCTTTAGGCCATAATTAATTTGCTTATCACTATAGATTATTTTTCTCTGGGAACTTTTTGTATGGAATTAAAAAAATATGTCTGGTCCTTTTGACTCAGTATAAGGTTTTTTAATGATTCATGTCATTGCATGTGTCATGTTTTTCTTGTTTTCACTGTCATGTGCATGTGTGTGTTTATATATAGGTATGTTTTGGGTAGTAGCAAAGAAGTATGGGAAATTTACTCATCTAAACAGAGGGCTCAAACTTGTGCATTTGAATCCTTATTGAAATATTTTCTGAGATGGGGCACCTGGATGGCTCAGTGGGCTAAAGCCTCTGCCTTTGGCTGAGGTCATGATCTCAGGGTCCTGGGTTCGAGCCTTGCATTGGGCTCTCTGCTTAATGGGGAGCCTTCTTCCTCCTCTCTCTCTCTGCCTACTTGTAATGTCTATCAAATAAATAAATAAATAAAATCCTAAAAAAAAAGGAACTATTTTCTGAGAAATTGCTTGTTTCCCAATCTGTAATGTGCAACAGGGAATTTTGCCTGTTTTATTAATCCATTAGCATCCACATATCAAATCCTCATTCTTTGCAGACACTCTCCACAGGTAAGATTCTTTCAGTATAATGACATGATAGAATCTAAGTTTTAAACAATTGTTTTTACCAATGGCTACATAGGACACTTTAATAATAATTTTCTCTAAACCTAATATAGCATTTTAAACAAACAGAAATAAGGAAATTTGAGCTACATTTCAAATATAACATTAGTATATCAGGCACAAACGTAGGTGTTTTGAAAAAAATAATATCAAATGCTGACAGTGGGGATGCATGTCTGAGTTTTTCCTGAAATTGAGAAAGGCATCAGAACTTCCTTCTCAGTGTCAACAATTCTCTGCAACTGCACGTTTGTCCTAAATATGTTTTTTTAGCTTAAAGATATTCATATTTCGCACTTGTTTTTGCTTAGTGTTGTAAAAATGGACCTCTGAAAATTTGAGAAAATATTGATAAAAATATGGAGAAAGAAGCAAAGAAGCAGAAAAGTAATTTCAATGTTTAGGAAAATGTAACTGCAAATAGGTGATCAAGAAATAATGCTTTCAGCATTTTACATTCAAGTGTTATTGTTATTTCTTCATAGGTATTTACTATGTTTTGATGCATTTTGGGAATTTGATAGGGGTATTCAATCAATGTGTAACATAGATATAATATTCCAGTTTAGAATCATGGCCTTTAGGCTCCTGGTTATCAGGCAGGCTTATGGATTTTTAAAAAAATTAAATGTTACCAGTACTCAGGAAACATCCGATCTTTTATGAAGAGATTTTACACTGTCCCAAAGCTTTGGAACATAAAACTTTTTTCACATCATTTTATGAAGCTATCTTATTCTTAAGAAACATTTTGACATGTAGGGACACCTGGGTGGCTCAGTCAGTTAAGCTCAGGTCATGACTCCAGGGTCCTGGGATCGAGCTCATATCACGCTCCCTGCTGAGCAAAGCTGTTTCTCCCTCTCCCTCTGCTGCTCCCCCTGCTTGTGCTCTCTCTCTCTCTCTCTCACACACTCTCTCTCTCTCTATCAAATAAAAAAATAGAATCTTTAAAAAAAAAAAAGGAAACATCTTGACATGTAGCATGGAAATGAAAATCTCACTTAAAACTATGCAAAAAAAAAGTCTAAATCCAATATCAAATTTAGCAACATATATATGAATAATGTACTATAAGGAAATTATTATTATGTATGGTATCAGCATAGATATGATAGAGAATACATACTACCTATTAAAATCTTATTAGTAGGCAAAATGAGATTAAAAAACGTGGTCAGTTTATAGATGCTAAAATGATATTTTATATAATTCAGCATCAAATATGAAAAATTTTATTTTATATAATTTATAGAACTATAATAAATTATTAGCATAGAAATATATCTGTTTTAAGCTAATTGTCCAATATCATTATACTAATATAATAAAATTATGATATTATACTAATATAATTTTATTATATTAGTATAATGATTTTTTTTATTGCCAGGTACTCTTTGTAACTTTTACATACACTTAATTTAGTTTTCATGAGAATCAAGATTCTATCAAATTCCCCACTTTACAGTGAGAGAAACAGAGAAGTAAAAGGTTTTGGGTAGAGAAACAGTTTGACCATATGTAATCTGGAATTAATGTGTGTGCCTTTATCATTTCTGCCATCCCGTCTCTTATATAATGTTTTATGAAAGATAGTATTCCATAGTAGTAAGACAATGACTCTCTCATATGTCAAGTATTATTTTGACGTTGCAAGTTAGACTTTAATGAATCAAGAACCTGATTTACTGGTTTTAAATTCCACTGGAAATTCGTGAACAGAACTTTTCCCACAGTAATCGTTTCGATTTGCTTGGCTAGCATGCCAGTTGAGTCATACAAACATCTCCTTCTTCCAAAGAGAGGGGAAGTTCAGCTTTCTCTGGGTCTATAACTTTCCACTGCTCCTTTCCGTCCTGCCCTTCACCAAGCATAATGAATTGTAAAAAACAATTCATTAGGGTCCAGGGTTACTGACTGCAGAGTAGCTTAAGTTCTCCGATAACTTCTCCAAATAGTTGGCACTCCAAATCCAGGTTTTATAAAATCAAAAAGCCTGTGTTTTTTTTTTTTTTTCCTTTCTTTTTTAGTCTGGAACGTTGATTCATTTTTGTTGTTGTTGTTGTTGTTGTGTTATGTTAGTCTCCATACAGTACCTCATTAATTTGATGTAGTGTTTCATGAGTCATTTTTTTTCTTAAAGATTTTATTTATTTATTTGACAGAGAGAGATCACAAGTAGGCAGAGAGGCAGGCAGAGAGAGAGGGGAGGAAGCAGGCTCCCTGCTGAGAAGAGAGCCTGATGCGGGACTCGATCCCAGGACCCTGGGATCATGACCTGAGCTGAAGGCAGAGGCTTTAACCCACTGAGCCACCCAGGCGCCCCCATGATTCATTGTTTGTATATAACATCCAGTGCTCCATGCAATCCATATCCTCCTTAATGCCCATTACCAGGCTGACTCATTTTCCCATGCCCCTCCCTTCTAAAAGAGAGTCGAAAGTCTCTCATGGTTGGTCTCCCACTCCAGTTTCCCCCCCTCATTTTCCTCTTCCTTATCCTAATGTCTTTCATGCTATTCCCTATATTCCACAAATAAGTGAAACCACGATTATTGATTGTCTCATTTGACCTACTTTGCTTAGCATAATCTTCTCCAGCCCCATCCAAGTTGATGCAAAAATTAGGTACTCATCCTTTCTGGTGCTGAGTAATATTCCATTGTGTATATGGACCACATCTTCTTTATCCATACATATGTTGTAGGGCATCTCAGCTCTTTCTTTATTTTGGCTATTGTGGACATTGCTGCTCAGATCATTGGAGTGCATATGACCCTTCTTTTCCCTACATCTGTATCTTTGGGGTAAATTCCCAGTAGTGCAATTGTTGGGTCATAGGATATCTCTATTTTTAATTTTTTGAGGAAACTCCACACTGTTTTCCAGAGTGGCTGCACCAGTTTGCATTCCCACCAACCGTATAAGAGGGTTCCCCTTTCTCCACAACTTCTCCAACATTTGTTGTTTCTTGTCAATTTTTGCCATTCTAACTGGTATAATGTGGTATTTCAGTGTGGTTTTGATTTGACTTTCCCTGATGGCTAATGATGATGAACACTTTTCATGTGTCTGGTAGCCATTTGTATGTCTTCTTTGGAGAAGTATCTGCTCATGTCTTCTGCCCATTTTTTGACTTGTTATCTGTTTTTTTGGGCATTGAGGTTGAAAATTTCTTCATAGATCTTGGATACCAGCCATTTGTCTGATTTGCAAATATCTTCTCCCATTCTGTGGGTTACCTCTTTGTTTTGTTGACTCTTTCCTTTGCTGTGCAGAAGCTTTTTTTTTTTTTTTTAAGATTTTATTTATTTGACAGAAAGATACAGAAAAAGAGGAACACAAGCAATGGGAGAGGGAAAGGGAGAAGCAGGCCTCCCACCAAGCAGGGAGCCTGACATGGGGCTCTATCCCAGGTCCCCAAGACCAGCCGAGCCGAAGGCAGATGCCTAACTGACTGAGCCACCCAGGCACCCTGTGCAGAAGCTTTTTATTTTGATGAAGTCTCAAAATTTCATTTCTGTTTCCCTTGCCTTTTGAGACTTGTGCATTTTCTCATTAACTAAGCTGTTTTCTCAAACTTCAGAAAGGGAAAACAATTGGGATTAGAGTTCCCCAACTAGAATAAAGACACATACTGTAACCAGCTGAATTTCCTGGCTCCAGCCAGTCTTTCTGGGTAATGATGAGAAGGTAGTGATAGGAGAATGAAAGATATATGAGTTCTCTTTTCTAGTAAATCATATAGTATAGGTATGCATTCTTTCTGGTGCTGAATAATACTCCATTGTGTATACGGACCACATCATCTTTATCCATTCATCTGTTGAAGGGATTGAACACATACAATGTAATAATATGACATTTGTTTTAAGCTCAGGTGTAAAAGAGATGAAAAATAAGAAGGGACTCTATTCATAATATGGATTCTTCCAGTTAATAATCGTGTGACTTGGGGCAGATCAATTATTTTTTTCCCTTGGTTTTCTCTTATGTAAGTACTAATCATAGCAATGTTGTTAATCCAAGGCATAGTATCTGCTGCCTAATAAATTTCAGTTGACCATCACTCTTATTATTATTTGCTACTAATATATTTATTACCACTATTAAACTATCATAATGTGAAAAATGCCACAAACAAGATTCTCAATAATATCAGGACAGAGAGGCCTGATTTTAGCACACTTAATATTCTAGAAGTGAAATTTGATAAGAAGAAATATGAGAAGTGTAAATAAAGGAATATAAGAGGCAATTAATATTTTCAGATAATGTGGTTTTTAAGCTTGAAATCTAAGAAAAATCAATTGAAAAAATATGACTAATATAAAAATATATAACATATGACTAATATAAAAACTGTGCTTTTCTACATATTAGAAAAATGTAAAAGGAAAAATAAGTTTAAAAATATATTGAGAAAAGTGATCTTATTGATAATTCAATACAAGATAATTCAATATAAGTAATCAATAGAATACACTTAATGTTTGTAATATATAAATGAAGAATATTACAAAACTCTAATAACCCTGAAAGAAATCAAAATGAGTACTAACTGATACCTTACTATAGGTAGAAAGAATACTTTTTAAGTTGGCAATTCCCAAACTTTATATATCTATATGGTATCTTGGTTTTTTTGTTGTTTTTGTTTTTGTTTTTAATGATCACAGTATTCTTCTATGGGAAATCACCATACATATTTTTTAAAAATACAGTAATTTTAATGTTAGTTCTTGATATGGCCATAAATCTATTACAAGGAAAATTATGTAATTGATGGTGGAATGAATAGACAGACTAATGGATTGTAGTATAAAATCAATCTCCTTTATAAATTAAAAAGAATTAAACTAGATTTTGCATTGGTTTAGAAAAAATAGATTCAATAAGTAGGTTAACTAGAAAAGCATTGGGAATAAAATGAAGTCAGAGTTTTTAAACCTTATACCAATATTTTACAAAAAATATTGGAGATGTTCCTATACTGAAGAAAGCCTTTTATAACATTACATAATATAGCATGTCAGTGATTTATAGGTTGATTATATACTTTTAAACACAGAAACAAAAATTAAATGACAGAAGACAGTCTGGGAACATCGTTTGCCTTATAAATAATATACAAATAAACGTACAAGGTATGCTCATAAATTCAAAACTGCTATAATAATTCTCACTTTTTGAACATATAATTCTAGTTCTAGAATTTATCCTAAGAAAATGGTACATGTTTTTCATATAGATGTACCTCCAAGGATTTTCACTGTAGGTTTGATGTTAGAAACAGGCAAAGCATTCATCTACTTAATATTAGTGTAAATTTATAATGGAAATAATTTAATCTTTAAAAGATATTCCTTGAAGAATATGTATTGGTATGGGAGAATTTGCATTTTATATATAGTAGATGTGTAATATATATTATGTAGTTCATAATATATGTATCACATTATATATCCACATTTGTATATATAGTTGACATGCAAAGTTTCATTAATTTCAGGTGTACGATATAGTGATTTCAACAATTCTATACATTATGTTGTGCTTACCACAATATAATTACCATATGTCACCATAAAATGCTATTATAATACCATTGGCTATATTCTTATACTGTGCCTTATTATTCCATGACTTTTCATTCTGTAGCTGGAAGTCTGTATCTCTCACTCCTCTTCAACCATTTTGCTGATACCTCCATCACCCTCCCCTCTAGCAACTGTCAGTTTGTTTTCTGTACTTATAGTTCTGATTCTGCTTTTTCTTTGTTTATTCTTTTTTTTTTTTTGGATTCCAAATATGAGTGAAATCATACAGTATTTGCCTTTCTTAGTCTGACTTATTTCACTCTAGGTCCATATATTTGCAAATGGCAGGATTTCATCTTTTTTATGGTGTTATAAATATATATCTGTGTGTATTTGCACACATGTACAAACACACATATATATGCCATATGTGTATAGACACACAAACACACATCACATCTTCCTTATCTATTCATCTATTGATGGATGCTTGAGTTGCTTATAAATATATAAATATATGTAATAGATAGATATAATGTAAATGCTTCAGTAAATATCAAAATAAGTATCAAATTAAATAAACATCAATGTTAAAAGCTTTAGCCCAGTGAAGGGAACAACAGAACTAAAAGATAACCTACTGAACAGAAGAAGATACTGCAAATGACATATCCAATAAGGGGTTAATGTTAATATATAAAGAACTTATATAACTCAGCACCAAAACAAAACAAAAACAAAAACAAAACAAAACAAAAACCTTATTAAAAGTTGGGCAGAGGACATGAATAGACATTTTTCCAAAGAAGATGTACAGATGGCCAACAGACACATGAAAAGATGCTCAACATCACTAATCTTCAGGGAAATGCAAATCATAACCACAATGAGATATCATATTATACCTGCCAGAATGGCTAAAATTTAAAAAGACATGAAATAACATTAGCATTGGTAAGGATGTGGAGAAAAAAGAACCCTCATACACTGCTGGTGGAACATAAATTGGTAAAGCCACTATAGAAAACAGCATGGAAGTTCTTAAAAATTTTAAAATAGAAATACATATGATCCAATAATTTCATTATGAGGTATTAACCAGATAAATGAAAACATTAACTGAAAAGATATGTGCACCCCTGTGTTATATTTTTGATGAAAATTTGCTTACCATTAATATGGACAATCCATTATAATCATATATATGAATTAAAATATTTCTAATATAGTAGAAACTAACTCATATTATATCCAAAATCTATATACCTCCCTACTCCCCAGTAGGCCAACACACACATTAATTTTTTTTACACACATTATTCTTAGTTAAAAAAATGCACTTTGCCTCAGTGAATGAATTATAGGTAAGGTGGAATGGAGAACAAGATAAATGTGATAGAGATCTAAACTTTCCTTATAACTTCATTTATTTTTTCATTGGACACCTCTATACTATCTATCACTTCACTCATGTAAACATAATAAAATTATTGGGTTATACTTTCATTGATCTCCTTATCAAATTTTCTCTTCCATTTTAATAGAATATGAACTGTAATCAAAATACAGAAAATTTAAAGGGTGCCTGGGTGGCTCACTGGGTTAAGCATCTGCCTTCGGCCCAGGTCATGATCTCAGGGTACTGAGATCAAGCTCTGCATTGGGCTCTCTACTCATCCGGGAGCCTGCTTCCTCCTCTCTACGTGCCCTGCTGCCTACTTGTGATCTCTCTCTCTCTGTCAAATAAATAAATAAAATCTTTTAAAAAAATACAGATTTATTATTTTTTATTTTTATTTTTTTATTTTTACTTTTGTTTATTTTTTATTTTTTATTTTTATTATTTTTATTTATTTATTATTTTATTTTATTATTTTAATTTTTAATTTTTTATTTTTATTATTTTTATTTTTATTTATTATTATCTATTATTTAAAAAATTGCAGGACACTTGGCTAGTTCAATTGGTAGAGCATGTGACTCATGATCTTAGGGTCATGAGTTCAAGCCCAACACTGGGTGCACACTGTACTTAAAAATAAATATTAAATATTGTAACAAATAAAATTTATTTTAAAAACCTATTAAAATGAGAAACTGGGGACCTAATTTTAAAAAATCAAGATTAAAAAAATATTTCATCCTCTTTTGTAGTCTTTTCTCTTTACCCAAAAATTATCCCAGACTACCTTAGTGAGATTTCTATCACTGTAACTTGTCATTTCTAGGTTTTCATGAAAAAATGGATGAATGAAGTTGTATGCATTTGGTTTCTTTTACTTAGCATAGTGGTTTTGAGATTGAAACATGTTTTTGTGTATTAGTAATTAATTATTTTCTTATTTCTTATGATTTATATTAGTAATTCATTATTTTCATCAGTAATTCATTTATTTTCACTGCTAAGAAACTCCATTAAATGTTGAATAATAGCTCTCATGTGTATACAACCTGTCTGTAGAGAGACAAATAAGTAAAGAAAATGTGGTATATTTATAATTGAATATTATTCAGCCTTTCAAAAGAAAGATGTACTCTCAATGTGATAACATGGATGAACCTGGAGGGTCTTATGTTAAGTCAAATAAACCATACACAGAAGGACAAGTGTTGCATGATTTCACTTATATGTGGAATCTTAGAAAAATATAGCAAGTTCATTGTAATAGAGTAGAATGGTGAGTACCAGAGGCTAGGGTGGGAGGGGGGATGGGGAAAGTGAAGACATTGATCAAAGGATACAAACATTCAGTTGTAAGATGAATAAGTTTTGGAGATCTAATGTATAGTAAGGTGACTATAGCTAATAAAAATGTATACAGGAAATAACCTAAGAGAGTAGATTTCAAGTGTTCTTAGAACAAAATTAAAAAAAAAAAAGTAACTGTGGGAGGTGATGGATATATTAGTTACTTTGAATATGGTAATTCATTCATAGTGTATACATATACCAAACCATCATGTTGTAGACTTTATTTTTTATGGTAATTGTACTATTCAATCCCCATCACCTATTATCACCTGTCCTCAGCATATCTTTCTCTGGTAACCATCAGTTTGCTCTCTATAGTAGAGGCTATTTCCTGGTTTGTCTCTCTCTCTTTTTCTTTTGTTTGTTTTTTTTTTTCTTTAATTCCACACGTGAGTGAAATCATACAGTATTTTTCTTTCTTGATTTATCTTACCTAGCATTATACTCTAACTCCATCCACGCTGTTGCAAATGGCAAGATCTCTTTCCTTTTTATGGCTTAATAATATTCCAGTGTATATATACCACATCTTCTTTATCTATCCATCTATTGATGGACACTTGGGCTGCTTCTATAACTTGACCATTATAAATATTGCTGCAATAAACAAAGGGGTGCACGTATCCCTTTGAATTAGTGTGTGTGTGTGTGTGTTTAATTTGGGGGTTAAATATCCCATTGTGTGATCACTGGATTGTAGGGTGGTTCTATTTTAACTTTTAGATGAACTTCCCATACTGTTTTCCAGAGTGGCTTCACCAGTTTACTTTCCCACCAATAATATAAGAATGTTCCTTTTTCTCTACATCCTCACCAACACTTGTTTCTTGTGTTTTTGATGTTAACCATTCTGGCAGGGATGAGGTGATATTGTAACTTTGGTTTGCATTTCCCTAATGATGAGTGATGTTGAGTATCTTTTCCTGTGTCCATTGGCCATCTGTATGTCTTCTTTATACCATATATATATATATATATATATATATATATATATATATATATAATGCAGATTATACTTTTGAAAAATAAGTAAAAATTGAGAAAAAGAATTACAGGGCAGTAATTAGATATAATTACTTCCGAAGCTAATGGAGAAAGCATTCAGACTTTTGTTATTAAGTTGATGTTAGGATCTTGAATTTCTGCAAATGTCCTTTATCAGATTAGAGGTCACCTACATTTGGAAGGACAGTCTGTTTTATTCAGCCAATTCAAATGTTAATCTCATCCAGAAAAACTCTCATGGATACATCCAGAAATAATGTGTAACCAAATCTGGGCATCCCATGACTCAGGCAAGTTAACATATATAAAGCTAACACAAATAAAGAGTATAGTGAGATCATAAGTCTTCCTGATACAGCTATCCTCAGTAAAACCAAAACGCACTAACCCCTTACTCAGAAGAGAAGGTGAAGTCCGTGTGTGCTGTTTACATGTTTGCTTTTCTCTTTGATATCCCATAACTTAAATACTATGGTGCAAAGTTAACAATACTTAAATATTATGATATAAAGTTAATACATCTTATGTTACATGATAAGGAAATAACAAGGAAGAAAACAAAGATCTGTGTTTTTGTTTTTGTTTTTGTTTTTGTTTTTGACAGAGAGGGAGAGAGATCACAAGTTGGCAGGGAGGCAGGCAGAGAGAGAGGGGGAAGCAGGCCCGGATGAGTAGAGGGCCCAATGCAGGGCTTGATCCCAGTACCCTGAGATCATGACCTGAGCCGAAGGTAGAGGCTTAATCCACTGAGCCACCCAGGCTCTCCAAAGATTTGTTTTATACGTAAATATATATAGCTAATTAGATACACACACACACACACACATATATATACACATACACACAAACATATTCATAGTATATTAAGGAGGGAATTCTCATGACAAGTATAATGCTCATTTCTTTTTGTGTAACTGGTTTATGTGATTGTAGCTAGTATTTAAAACTGCCTTTTCCCATTATCCATTATGTATTTCCTTTGTATTCAGCAACCACCTTAGCTGGTCATGGTTCTTTACTCCGTGGGGTCACCCAAATCTTCATTCCTATAAGATCTGGAACGTTACTAGTACTTCTGAGATTGATTTTAATTTTCCATTTGTCTTAAGAGTAGGGCACACATCTTAGTAAGTCGAGGTTGCAATAAATGATGACTATAAACTGGGTAACTAAACAGTAAACATTACTTTCTCATTTTCGGAGCCTGAAGAGTTCAAGATCAAAGTACCAGAAGATTTGCTTTCTGATAAAGAACACTTTCCTGGTTTGCAGATAATTGCCTTCTTGCTTTGTCCTCACATAGTGATAGGGAGGGGAAAAATAGAATGGGGGAAAGAGAGAGAGAAAGAGAGAAGGCACACAAAGGATCTGGTGTTTTCCTATAGGAGCATTAAGCTCACCTTGTGAGCTCCACCCTCATGAGTTCATGTAAACCTATTACCTTCCAAAGACCCCATCTCCAAGTACCATCACATTTGGTGATTAGACTAGTGGATTACTAGTGTTGACAATGATGCCACTCCCATTTCCACACCTTGATTCTTGGACCATATTTTGGGCATTGATTCATAACATACACAGCCTTCTGGAGAACCTTGCCCTAGGCCTGCCAGATTTAAATTCATAAAGGCCTATAGTATATATTGTTTCAAAATTTCATTGATCCAATTTGTAACAGCACTCCAGACAGTCTTAAGGCTTAACTTGCTTCAAGGTAACACACTCCTTCCTTGCTGACCTAGGATCTATAATTTAATTTACTTTCTTTGAGCTCTGAGGACCTCTGGTCTTGGGAAATGAAGGACCAGAGCTTTTCCAGACCACAGGGGCCAGCAAATATATTTGAAGCCACCTCAGTGTTTTCATTAACCCAACAATCTTTTAGCAAAATGTTTTCTTTTTTAAGGTCACACAAATGACTCTCCAGACCTCCCTTTGCAAATCTGTATACCTTGCCCTCTTTTGGAGAAAGAACAGAGTACTCTTGTGCAACCACTGTGTACCAAGGAATCAGACCTTCTTGTATAACCTCTAAGCACCAAGATAACCCTGTAGCTGGCATCTTTGAGTCTGCATGTAATCAGAAAATGAAGCCCCTTTCAAAATCTCTGGGCCAGGCAGAAACCAAGGAGTTGGCCTTTGGACAAGAGTCTTCTCCCCAGGTGACTGTACTCTTGAATAAAGCTCATATTCCTTTTTAATCAAAACTCATATCTTAAGTACTGGCTTTTCAAGTGATCAGCAGTGGGACTTGGGTCTCAGTAACAAATTGGCTGAATAAATTTTCAAGTTCTAGAGTAATTTTAAAATAATCAGCATTTTTTTTTGGACATAGGAATTTTATTATGCATTGAACTGGAGAATGTGGCTTAGATGTGGTGCTAAATGGGCTTCCTACTCCGTCTGCAACAAGTTTAGTGCATGCATGGAGAATGGGTTTGGGACTGCAGAGTGATAGTTCCTCTGCCATCTCCTTGAAGGACTATGGACCAACTCATACCCATTGGACTCAGAGAACCCGAATAAGAGGTCACTCATATGTAGCAGCCTTGAACCCATTGATCCACTCAACAGTGCAAAGTGGCCTAATGGTTATCAGGACATCACAGAACATAGAAGAAAATGGTTTTGGATATCACAAAACACAGAAGAAAATGTTCTTCCTACTAGTATTTGGTAGCTATAGTGTTTTGTTAATTTTTTTTATTTTTAAAAGGATTTTATTTATTTATTTGAGAGAGAATGAGAGAGAGAGAACATGAGAGTGGGGAGGGTCAGCAGGAGAAGCAGACTCCCCACCAAGCAGGGAACCCGATGCAGGACTCAATTGCAGGACTCCAGGATCATGACCTGAGCTGAAGGCAGTTGCTTAAAGAACTGAGCCACCAGGTTCCCTTTTTAAAATTATTATTAGCATATAATGTATTATTTGTTTCAGGGGTACAGGTCTATGATTCATCAGTCCTACATAATCCATAGCACTCACCATAGCACATACTGTCCCTAATGTCCATCATCCAGACACCCCAACCCTTCCCCTCTACTCCAGCAACCCACAATTTTTTTCTTAAGATTAAGAGCCTCCTATGGTTTTTCTTCATCTCTGGTTTTGTGTTGTTTCATTTTTTTCCTCTCTTCCCCTGTGATCCTCTGCTTTGTTTCTCAAATTCCACATATCATTGAGATTATATGATAATTGTCTTTTTCTGATTGATTTATTTCACTTAGCATGATACCCTTTAGTTCCTTCCAGTCTGCAAATGGCAAGATTCCATTTTTTTTTGATGACTGCATAATATTCTCTGTGTGTGTGTGTTTCTCACATCTTCTTCATCCATTCATCTGTGATGGACAAACATCTGTACCTTTTCCATAGTTTGGCTATTGTGGACATTTATGCTATAAACATTGGGGTACAGGTGCCCCTTTGGATCACTACATTTGTATCTTTGCAGTAAATACCCAGTAGTGCAATTGCTGGGTTGTAGGGTAGCTCTATTTTCAGCTTTTTGAGGAACCTCCGTACTGTTTTCCAGCTTGCATTCCCACCAACAATGCAATGTAAGAGGGTTTTCCTTTCACTGATTCCTTACCAACATCTGTCGTTTGCTTACTTATTAATTTTAGCAATTCTGACTGGTGTGAGGTGGTATCTCATTGTGGTTTTGATTTGTATTTCCCTGATTCCAAGCGATGTTAAACACTTTTTCATGTGTTTTTTGGTCATTTGGATGTCTTTGCCAAAATGTCTGTTCATATCTTCTGCCCATTTCTTGTCTGGATTATTTGTTCCTTGGGTTTTGAGTTGATAGAGTAATCAGCATTCTTAAAGTAGCTAAATAGGTCAAAATTGGTAACTTTTTTACATTCACATAGCTTTATTCACACTATGGCTTAAAGAAATCAAATACCACATTTAAAAATAAACAGACAAAAGATTATTAAAAATAAATTGATTTTTTCAAGGACTGAACTGTAATGTTTAAAAGCCAAAGACATGAAAATATCATAACTGACACTATTCATAATTATAACTGATTTAGTAGACCAAACCTATGATATATTTTAAAAGTATACATTTTTATCAGCCTGAAAGCAAAGGAATGCCCTAAGATGAAAACTACATATTTACATATTCCATGATCAATTGATCATGGCATAATTAACCAATTAAATCCTACTTATTGAAACTAAAATTCATGATATACAGGAATTTAAATATTAAAAAGAACGTTCCTCAGCTTAGGAGCTTTGTTTTTGTTATTCCTCTTTTCATTAATTTTTTTCCAAAGACTTTCTAAACAATCACTATCTCTATATTGTCTGGCCTGGAAAAAATGACAGTATGGAAATTGAATTATTATATCTTGTTTTCTTTAGAACACATGTTAATGAAAGTAATGTGAAACTCATTATTCCTGGCATTGCACAAAGCAGTGCATTAGTAAATTAGGAACATTTTCTAGGGCATGAAAGATATAACTGATGAGTCTAACCCAGCATTCTAAAGCCTGCATAATTTTTGAAATGGAATTTTCTGCAATTAGTACTTCATCTGTTTCCACAAGAGTAACAAATCTGATCTAGTTTAGCGTAAGAACATGTAACAGGGTTTAGGGAAAAAAAAAAAAAAAAGATTAGTAATTGTTAGAGACCATTAAAAGGGATAATTCTAAGGATCATTGTCTAAAATTTTCTTAATTAAACACAAATGGGAATGAATTGGAAGGATTCTGGTGCATCTTCCATAAGCCAAGGCATGTGGACAAATAGTGTTATGGAAGAGAAGGAATTTAAAAAGAAGAATCTGGGGAATAGAGCAAGAGGTTTATATTAACCTCTATGAAGTTCTGCCATTGATTTGACATAAATCTTAATTCTGTTTTCTCTGAGTCTTAGTCAAATTTCCAGGAAAAAGGGAAGTTGATTTATTCATTCATTTATTTATTTATTTATTTATTTATTTATTTATTTATTTATTTTTAAAAGATTTTATTTATTTATTTGACAGGGAGGACATCACAAGTAGATGGAGAGGCAGGCAGAGAGAGAGAGAGAGGGAAGCAGGCTCCCTGCTGAGCAGAGAGCCCAATGTGGGGCTCAATCCCAGGACCCTGAGATCATGACCTGAGCCGAAGGCAGCGGCTCAACCCACTGAGCCACCCAGGCACCCCGGAAGTTGATTTATTTAGATCAGATATATATTCTCAGTCTAGTTATCTATATTTGGGGAAGAAAAGGGGAAGGTCACACAGTAGAAGCTTATTGACAATGACAGTAATTCGTCAGTGGAAAGGTTGAGATCACACCCAAATGACTGCCTTCTGTACAGTCTAAAGGAGAGCTCCTATTCTGATATCCTTCAGGGAAAATACTGAGAATTATATTTACCACCTCTTTGCAAGCTACATTGCATTCTTTTATTTCCTTGGTCCAATTTATCTGAATGTTCACTATTTTTTTTTTCTCGTAAATCTTATAGATTTGTTGGAAATAATAAATTGTCTTTTTGTTCCATTTGCCTAGTTTTCTATAAAATTATTTCATTTTCCCCTCCCAGCTGCTCCATATCTCATTATTTATCAATTCTCTCAGTTATATTTTTCATATTTATATTTACTCATATTTTTTATTTTTCTCCTGAAGATTGCTCAACTAGCATGGTATGTCCACCTGTTTGGATCAGCCCTGGTGGATCATGAAGACTACTGCACAGTTATAATCTGGCAACTTCCTTGATCTCTTATCCTTAGACTTCTCTTAGTTGCCATCTATGTAGAAACTTGTAGAACCCCGTATAGGACAAATATCTCCTGTTTCCTAGATTTCATGTTTTGTTCTTTTGTATTTGTTTTCTTTTTTATAGCATGATACAAACTGAAGTGAATATTTAAACAGAGCAATTTTTGTTTAAGTTTTGAATTGTTTATATCTTAATTCCTGACTGGAATAAGAATTCTGAAATAAAAATTTTCAGCCAGAATATTGAAGGCATCACTTGTTGCCTTATAACTTTTTTTTTTTTAATAATTCTTCTAAACTGGTAATCAGGGTGCCTGGGTGGCTCAGTCAGTTAAGCATCTACCTTATGCTCAGGTCATGATCCCAGAGTCCTGGGATCCAGCCCAGCATCAGGCTTCCTCTTCAGCGGGAGTCTGCTTCTTCTTTTACTTGTTACTGCTCCTGTTTGTGCTCTCTCTCTCTCTCTCTCTCTCAAATAAATAAATAAAATCTTTCAAAAAATTAAAAAAAAAAACTGGTAATCATTTTGTCTTTACTATACAGTACTCATACTGTGGTAGTATAACCAGAAATGGAACAGACAATAGGATTCTTTGCCCCATGCTTTCTAACAAGACATGTTCTATCTAGATGTGAGAGCTTTACATACAATATACAGTCATGCTGTTCTATTTCCAGAAACAGCAGTCAAGTAAATATTGATTATTATATCCAATAGGTTGTATAATCATCAATTGGAATCAAGGATAAGTCAATCAAAATTAGTTAAGATATTAAATTGAAAAGATTAGCCAAAAAAGGTAACATCCCAGTAATAAGGGTTCTAAAAAAGGAAATGAGAAAATGGTGAAGGGAAAATATTTCAAAAGGATATTCATTTACATGTGAATTTGAGAAAAGCATAGCTATTGAAGATGTCCTCCTCATCTTGGTCCCGAAGTCTATCTTGCTTATCTTAGCAATAAGTCATATATTTCCCCCAGTTTATTTTACACACCAGAGAGTCTAGATCTTTTTTGTTAGGACATAAAAATTCTACACCTTTATTTCTTTCTTAATTATCCAGTACTCTGCATCTACATGATAACCAGCTCAATTCAAACTATCACCATCCTATACCCAAACAATGACATGTTCTCATAAATGTCATTTTTACAACAAAGTTATTCCCTCTAGTTACTTCTCTGTTAACACTATTCTTATTCTAAATTGAAAATATTACTTCATAACACTTCAATATATCTCTGTGCCCTAAATACACTGCCTTTCATTTTTTTTGAACGCTTCATAAGGCGTTTTAATGACACAGTCTTTGATTAAGTGCCAAGAATTCCTGTATAGCATTCCTTGCCCTTCTCAATGCCTTTACATACCAGCCTTATAGCAACTTAACAACTCTTTGAATGTTCTGTTGCCCACCTTGTCTATTTGTTCCATTGTAAGTGTTCATACCAATGAATTGATAGATTTTCCCTCACTATTCTTACTAAACTCATTCCTCTTCTTACTAATCTTTCAATTGATAATAATTCTCCAAAAAGCATCTTGGAAGATGACCAGACTTAAGGCTTTGGGTATATCCTTTATTTACCCAAAGAAACCTTTCTAATATGCTCTTTTGTGATTTCAGTTTCTCACTAAACTGTTGGTTCCACTAAATTTTGAGTCATCGGAAAGTAGAAATTGTGTTTACTTCATCTTGGACTAACAGCAGGTACAGACATGTGGCATAAAGTAGGTGTGAAATAAGTATATGTTGAATAGATAGGCAGATGAAAAAATTAGGCAAATTCTCAACACTTTTTTTTTTTTTTTTTATAGAAAAGAAACACTAGCAGTTCCATACACTGCTGCTGAGATCAATCCTACCAAGGAAACAACACGGTTTCTTAAACAGGATCAAATGAGCTTTGCATTTGGAACGTTTTGAAGGATTTTCATAGTTATTTTTTCTGCTGTGATATCTATTGTAGTACCAGCTGAAAATGTTAAAGGGTTCTGTAAATGAATCTGATATTTGCAGTTTTGGTTGGAAATGACACATTTCATGTTTTCAAGGTATTATAGCCAGGCAATAATTGCTCACAGTACTAGTCTTCCATAATACATTGACATCTCGCTGTGGATTACTCATTTCACTAAATGACACAGTGTTCCCACTGTCAACTCACAGTGTTTATACAACAGATGTACCTCAACAACTTAAAATTATCTTACCTAGCAAAGGAAGTTTTATATTGGAGATTATAGAACAGTTCTGAAGAGAACTTCTAACTTTACTTATTTAATCAGGCAAATAAAATATATTCAGAATTGAATAAAGCATTGGAGAAAGAGATTTTGAATTTCCTTCCAACCTTGAGATTTTTCTTTAATAAAAACTATACATATGAACAGATTTACTACAAGGGCCCAAGAACCTCATCAATTTTAGCTCCAGCCCATGATAGGTAAGTTTGAAAGTATTTTCCATCTGCTTCTTCCTGGAACTACCAACAACTCTATATGTGAAAGCCAAAGAATTGTTGTCCTCTTTGTGCCTAGGAGTAAACAGAAGGTATCTTAGGATGCTTTCTATATTTTGAGCACTTGATGTTCTGACAAATACTTAGTGACCAACTATTAACAGATTATAAGATCTTATTATACAAGCCTTTCTTTCTGTTTCCTTTACTTAAGTAATTTTTTTTTGCATTCGTAGATCTGTTGTACACTTGAAAGAGATATAATAAGCATGAACTACAAATCCAATCATTACTGAAGCATATAAATCTAAAGATACTTAGAGTTCTTGAAATTTGTTCATTTCTTCTGGGTAATTTTTCTATTACATCAATATTTATTTATAGCATAAACTAATTTAATCATAGCTTGGAAATAATAATTGCACAAAATAATAACTGTGCATGCGGCTAACTCCCCAAATTCTCTAGGTTCTTGGCAGCTTTTTAGACCTTCAGGGGTTTCATTTTATATCCAGTTTTTTATGCATGTTTTTATGCAATTAGCATATTTTATTGTTCCCAGAGCTCCATACAATATGCAGTTGCAATTAGGTATATATCAAATGGTTTTAGAATCTATGAAGTTAAAATGTGTAAACACTTCCTAGGTTAATTTAGTACCAATTTAGAAAGCAACTACTTATTAAAAAGTTTGATGTGTATAGAACCCAATGCTTAGAATATTTATACAAATACATAATTTGGAAAACAAAACAAAGCAAAGTGCATTTTATTTTTTTTAATTTTATTTATTTATTTGACAGAGAGAGATCATAAGTAGGCAGAGAGGCAGGCAGAGAGAGGGGGAAGCAGGGTCCCCACTGAACAGAGAGCCCAATGCGGGGCTCCATCCCAGGACCCTGGTATCATGACCTGAGTCGAAGGGAGAGGCTTAACCCACTGAGCCACTCAGGTGTCCCACAAAGTGCATTTTATTAATTATCTGAGAACTAAAAGTATAATCTCGCGTCAAATTATAAGGTTAATTATTTTATGTATTAAGGCTTTTCCAGTATTTAAATTATCACATCAAGCCGCAAGTGATAAATATCCCCTGCATCATAGTAGTAAAATTAATTTATTTACAAAATCTTATTGAACCATAAAATTGGGAGATCAGCAACTTTTTGAAATGTTTCCATATGTTTAACAATATTCCAAGTTTACCATCCTCCATGTCATGCTAACTGAAATTCCAGTATTGTCTTTCAGTGTTTCAGAATATCACAATGTAGGCTGGATGTGTATTTTTTTTTTAGGAAAGTTTAAATTCCACCCCCCCATCAGACATATCACAGTACCCTTGTGTCTCAGATTCACAATCTGTAATCTTGTGAAAACTACCCAGTCTGACCATTTATAGTAGACATTGCTTTTTGTTTGATCTTTCAACCCTAACTTACAACATATTTGCATTTCTGTCTTTTTGTAATGCTGCCTTAAAATTTGATATAGCTTGACACTCCTCTCAACTATATGGATATACCTTGAGTGACCAAGAAATTATAGTAACCCATCACTCTTACAGGAAATGTATATGAATTGATTCAGAGTAAAGACCAGGGTATATATTCAGAGTTGGGAAAGTAAAACTTTTCCTTTGAAAAGTAAGAATATTTTGATGTGATGTTTGCAGGTGTTTCTGCCATTGCTTGGAAGTCCTCCTAAGGCCAGATACACACAAGGAGAATGGCAGATCTAGGAAGGATTCTACAGAGATTCATAACTCTTTTGTAATGTGTAATATTGGGGTCAAATGGTATTTGAATTTGGGTATACTCCTGAACTTTACTGTTATTTAAACTGATACATTATATTTCTTGTTTAATTCCAATTTCTATTACTAACATCAAAATGCTTTTAAAAAAAAACTGACATACTATTTTCATTTTTAAATTTTTTAGTGGTATGGTGATAAACACTAGAAAATGAGTTTTTTAAGTAGGAAGTTGACTAATCCATGTAGCAAAACTAGTAGGAAAACAGTACTTAAAGGAAAGGAAAAATATTATCATCCTTTGTGAAAAAAGAAGTTTCTTTCATTTTAACTAAAATGAAAACTGCATATTGAAAAAGAAAAAAGTAGTTCAGTAACAGAAGATACTGCTTTTATATCATCTTTTGTTATTATCTTCTCTGTTTGCTTTCTGTTTTGTTTTCAGTTAAAATTGTCACTTCAACTTTGGAATTAACTTGACCTACTTTTAATTATCACTCAGGCAATGTAAGTATTCTAATCACACTTGATCATAGATTTCCATAAATTAACTGATAACAAGAATAAGGGAAAACTAAGATTCTATGGACTGTATGTTGCTTTAGTTAAGAATATCTTACTGGCATATTCCTTATTCCTTCCAGTATTCCAGTATTCCTTACTGGCATACATAGCAATCTGTATGTCGTTTATCTATCTATCTGTCATCTATCTCTCTAGCCATCTATCTATCATCTTTCCTGTCTATCCACCTATCTGTGTGTGTATAAGGAGATATATATACACACATATATACATACATGTGTATATATATATATATATATATATATATATATATATATATATAGCGAGAGAGAGAGAGAGAGGGGTAGGGAGAGAGAGAGTGAAAGAGCATAGGTGACAAGTTTGTTTAGATAAAATCAGTGAATTATCTTTATTTTCAGATGAATTGATTATCAATATAATCCAAAAGAAGCTATGTAAAACACCAAATCTTTGAATGCTTAAATAAAATGGGCAAATTCATGTTCATGGATTAGAACACTTAATAAATAAATTCATTTATGTATATTTCTTTATTTCATTAATCAGTTTATTTTATAGATTTCTACATCTAGATACCATATGTGTGTGTGTGTGTGTATATATATATATTAGATTTCTATACAAGCAAGTCATTTTTTATATGTATTTAATTTTTTTAAATCTTGGAAACAGATGCCTTACTACCTATCACTTCCTTTTGAAGGAGAAATCGTTTGATTTATATCTTTTCCAGGATTTTCAATAGCGCTTACTCACATGGTGGTATTGTGTAAGCTAGCTCACTTCTGAGGCATATCCTTTATTCTGGAAAAGTGGTATAAATATATCCTGAAATAAGAAAATTTATTTTTAGGAGCGCCTGGGTGGCACAGTGGGTTAAAGCGTCTGCCTTCGGATCAGGTCATGACCCCAGGGTCCTGGAATCGAGCCCCACATCGGGCTCTCTGCTTGGCAGGGAGCCTGCTTTCTCCTCTCTCTCTCTGCCTGCCTCTCCGCCTACTTGTGATATCTGTCAGATAAATAAATAAAATCTTTAAAAAAAATAAAAAAGAAAATTTATTTTTAAAAAGAAAATCTGCTTCTGCTTATTTAATCATTAATTTTAATAGTTATCATATTATAGGACCATGGGCCTATTGCAGCATATTTTCCTTGAGTTGGTGACTTATGTATACTTATAAGTGACGAATATTTTGAGTTTAGGCTACTGCTAGTATACTCCATTGTAATATGAAGAGAAACATGGGAATTGGAATGGAATAAGACATCTCCCACTAGGGGCAGGCCTAGTACTGTGTTGTCAGACTTTTGATTGGATGGCCTGAGAGAAGGGATTTGCTGGTAGATAAAGCACAGGATCCAAAGGGGTAAGATAATAACATTTTATATTTTAATATTCATAGCAGAAATTCCAGAAACTATAGTGAGGGAACCAAAAAGGTAAATAGATTGCACTTAACAACATTTGCCATTGGATAATAGCATCTTATTTTCTGGAACAAGTGTTACCAGAAAAAAAAAAAAAATTGTATTAAGTCTTAAATTGGCAGGTTGTCTAACAAGCTTGTGAACAAGGAATAGTTAGCTTTCTAGTTATCACAATTATGGCAAAGGAAAAAAAAATCCTACTAGCAATAACAGATAGTACCAGATCTGCCTGATTATCTATAGCCTGGATTACTATGAAGACAGACTTTATAAATTATCCATCATATTATTTTTTCATCATAATACATTGCAACATTTTTCTTTTACTGGAACTAGGGTCATGGGATAAGTTTTCAATTCATTCCAGCTGTGGAGCCTGGAAGCCTGTGTAATTTGATGCCCAGGCAAGGGGGTGATTGCCTGTGGACAGATGCTTATAATGAAGCTGGGGATGTGGTAGATCGCACTGTGTTAGAAAATACATTTTGATAAATAATTTTCTGAAGTGTTGTAATTAAAATAAAAAGAGGTCAATTTCTGTTAAAATGGCTCAGACTATCAAATAATAATTTTATATGAATAACTAAGAGGCTGAGGTCTAGAATGTGTTTAATCATTTTGGAGTTGCTTTATTTGTATGGTAGACTAGAAAATTTTCAGACACCTAATTATTTTTAGAAAATAATAATTTTCTAAATTATGAAGTATGAATGATAGGATTGATTTTAAGATTTCAAATCATGAGACATGGTTAAGTTTTCACCTAAAAAATAACTGGGCGCCTGAGTGGCTCAGTGGATTAAACCGCTGCCTTCAGCTCAGGACATGATCTCTGGGTCCTGGGATCGAGTCCCACATCGGGCTCTCTGCTCTGCGGGGAGCCTGCTTCCCTCTATCTCCCTCTCTGCCTGCCTCTCCATCTGCTTGTGATTTCTCTCTGTCAAATAAATAAATAAAATCTTTAAAAATATATATATTTTAAAAAAATAGAAAAAAAAACTATTTTCATGGCCAAGCTCTACATTATTTGTCACGTTATCTAATATTTACATTGGAAGTTACTAAGCATTTTAAATAAAAACATATAAGTAATGCATTGCTTAGACTCATGTTTCTTTTTTTCTTTTTCTTTTTTTTTTCTTATTTATTTTTATAAACATATAATGTAGTATTAGCCCCAGGGGTACAGATCTTTGAATTGTCAGGATTACACACTTCACAGCACTCACCATGGCATACCCTCCCCAATGTCCATAATCCAACCAACCTTTCCACAACCCCCTTCCCCCAGCAACCCTAAGTGTTTTTTGTGAGATTAAGAGTCTCTTATGGTTTATCTCCCTCCTGATCCCATCTTGTTTCATTTTTTTCTTCCCTAACTCCCAAACCCTCCACTCTGCCTCTCAAATTCCTCATATCAGAGAGATCATATGATAATTGTCTTTTTTCTGATTGACTTATTTTGTTCAGTATAATACCCTGTAGTTCCATCCATGTTGTTGCAAATGGCAAGATTTCATTTATTTTGATAGCTGCATAATATTCCATTGTGTGTGTGTGTGTGTGTGTGTGTGTGTGTATACCACATCTTTTTCATCCATTCATCTGTTGATGGACATCTAGTTTCTTTCCATAGTTTGGCTATTGTGGACATTGCTGCTATAAACATTCGGGTGCATGTGCCCCTTCAGATCCTTACATTTATAGCTTTAGGGTAAATCGCACTACCCAGCAGTGCGATTACTGGGTCATAGAGTAGCTCTATTTTAAACTTTTTGAGGAACCTCCATGCTTTTTTCCAGAGTGGCTGCACCACCTTACATTCCCACCAACAGAGTAGGAGGGTTCCCCTTTCTCCGTATCCTCTCCAACATCTGTCATTTCCTGGCTTGTTAATTTTAGCCATTCTGACTGTTGTGAGGTGGTATCTCATTGTGGTTTTGATTTGCATTTCCCTGATACCCAGTGATGTGGAACACTTTTTCATGTGTCTGTTGGCCATCTGGATGTCTTCTTTGCAGAAATGTCTGTTCATGTCCTATGCCCATTTCTTGATTGGATTATATGTTCTTTGGGTGTTGAGTTTGGTAAGTTCTTCATAGATTTTGGTTACTAGCCCTTTATCTGATATGTCATTTGCAAATATCTTCTCCCATTCTGTCAGCTGTCTTTTGGTTTTGTTGACTCTTTCCTTTGCTGTGCAAAAGCTTTTGATCTTGATGAGGTCCCAATAGTTCATTCTTGCCCTTGCTTTTCTTGTCTTTGGCAATGTTTCTAGGAAGAAGTTGCTGTGGCGAGGTCAAAGATGTTGCTGTCTGTGTTCTCCTCAAGGATTTTGATGGATCCTGTCTCAAATTGAGGTCTTTAATCCATTTTGAGTCTATTTTTGTCTGTGTTGTAAGGAAGTAAGGAAATGGTCCAGTATCATTCTTCTAAATGTGGCTTCCGATTTTCGCAACATGTCGAAGAGGCTGTCTTTTTTCCATTGGACATTCTTTTCTGCTTGGTCAAGGATTAGTTGTCTTAGAGTTGAGAGTCAATTCTGGGTTCTCTATTCTGTTTCACTGATCTATGTGTCTGCTTTTGTGACAGTTCCATACTGTTTTGATGATTATAGCCTTGTAATAGAGCTTAAAGTCTGGAATTGTGATGCCACCAACTTTGGCTTTCCTTTTCAACATTCCTCTGGCTATTTGAGGTCTTTTCTTGTTCCATATAAATTTTAGGATTATTTGTTCTGTTTCTTTGAAAAAAATGGTTGGGATTTTGATAGGAATTACATTAAAGTTGTAGATTGCTTTAGGTATCATAGACATTTTCACAGTATTTGTTCTTTCAATTCATAAGCATGGAATGTTTTTCTATTTATTTGTGTCTTTCTCAGTATCTTTCATGAGTACTTTATAGTTTTCTGAGTACAGAATTTTTGCCTCTTTGGTTAGGTTTTTTCCTACGTATCTTATAGTTTTGGGTGCAACTGTAAATGGGATTGGCTCCTTAATTTCTTTTTCTTCTATCTTGCTGTTGATGTATAGAAATGCAACTGATTTCTGAGCATTGATTTTATATTCTGACACTTTACTGAATTCCTGTATGAGTTCCAGTAGTTTTAGAGTGGAGTAGTTTGGGTTTTCCACATAAATTGTCATATCATCTGCAAAGACTGAGAGTTTGACTTCTTTTTTGTTGATTTGGATGCCTTTAATTTCTTTCTGTTCTCTGATAGCTGTGGGTTTTTCATAAATGGCTTTGATGATATTGAAGTGTGTACTCTTTGTCCCTACACTTTGAAGAGTTTTGATCAAGAAAGGATGCTGTACTTTGTTAAATGCCTTTTCAGCATATATTGAGAGTATCATATGGTTATTGTCCTTTCTTTTATTAATGTATCACATTGATTTGTGGATACTGAACCAAACTTACAGCCCAGGAATAAATCCCTCTTGGTTGTGGTTAATAATCCTTTTAATGTACTGTTGGATCCTATTGGCTAGTATTTTGGTGAGAATTTTCACATCTGTGTTCATCAAGGATATTGGTCTGAAATTGTCCTGTTTGGTGGGGTCTTTGGTTTGGGGATCAAGGTAATGTTAGCCTCATAAATTGAGTTTGGATGTTTTCTTTCCATTTCTATTTTTTGGAACTGTTTCAGGAGAATAGGTATTAATTCTTCTTTAAATGTTTGGTAGAATTCCACTGGGAAGCTGTCTAGCCCCAGGCTTTTGTTTCTTGGGAGATTTTTGATAACTGCTTCAATCTCCTTACTGGTTACAGGTCTGTTCAGGTTTTCTATTTCTTCCTGGTTCAGTTTTAGTAGTTTACATTTCTCTAGGTATGCATCCATTTCTTCCAGATTGTCAAATTTGTGGTGTATAGTTGCTCATAGTATGATCTTATAATTGCTTGTACTTCTTTGGTGTTGGTTGTGATCTTGCCTCTTTCATTCATAATTTTATTTGGGTCCTTTCTCTTTTCTTTTTGATATGTCTGGCCAGGGGTTTATCAATCTTATTAATTCCTTCAAAGACCAGCTCCCAGTTTCATTGATCTGTTCTACTGTTCTTTTGGTTTCTATTTCATTGATTTCTGCTCTGATCTTTATTATTTCTCTTCTCCTGCTGGGTTTAGGCCTTCTTTGCTGTTCTTTCTCTAGCTCCTTTATGTATAGAGTTAGGCTGTGTACTTGAGACTTCTTGTTTATTGAGAAAGGTGTCTATTGCTATATACTTTCCTCACAGGAGTGCCTTGCTGTGTTCCAAAGATTTTGAACAGTTGTGTTTTCATTTTCATTTGTTTCCATGACTTTTTTTTTCAATTCTTCTTTAATTTCCTGGTTGACCCATTCATTCTTTAGAAGGATGCTCTTTAGTTTCCATGTATTTGAGTTCTTTCCAACTTTCCTCTTGGGATTGAGTTCTAGCTTCAGAGCATTGTGTTCTGAAAATATGCATGGAATGATCCCAATCTTTTGGTACCAGTTGAGACCTTATTTGTGACCCAGCATGTGATCTATTCTGGAGAATGTTCCATGTGCCGTAGGGAAGAATGTGTATTATGTTGCTTTGGGAAGGAATGTTCTGAATATATCTGTGATGTCCATCTGGTCCAGTGTGTCATTTAAAGCCTTTATTTTCTTGTTGATCTTTTGCTTCAATTATCTGTCCATTTCAGTGAGGGGCATGTTAAAGTCTCCTACTATTATTGTATTATTGTCCATGTGTTTCTTTTGATTTTGTTATTAATTGGTTTATATAGTTGACTACTCCCATGTTAGGGGCATAGATATTTAAAATTGTTAGATCTTCCTGTTGGACTCACTCTTGAAGTATGATGTAGTGTCCTTCCTCATCTTTTATTGTAGTCTTTGGCTTAAAATCTAATTTATCTGATATAAGGATTGCCACCCCAGCTTTCTTTTGATGTCCATTAGCATGGTAAATTGTTTTGCACCCCCTCAATTTAAATCTGAAAGTGTCTTTGCGTCTAAAATGAGTTTTTTGTAGACAGCATATTGAATTTTTTTTGTTTTAATCATTTTGATACCCGTGTCTTTTGTTGGGACATTAAGCCCATTTACATTCAGGGTATTGAAAGGTATGAATTTAGTGCCATTGTATTGCCTATAAGGGGACTGATGCTTGTTCCCTTGCCATATTAGGGAAATTCTCTACTATAAATCTCTCTAATATACCTTCTGTCCCTCTCTCTCTTTCTTCTTTTTCTGGAATCCTAATTATTTTAAGATTATTTTCTATTATGTTATCACTTATCTCTCGAATTCTCCCTTCATGTTCAAGTAGTTGTTTGTCTCTCTTTTGCTTAGCTTCTTTAATTTCCATCATTTGATCTTCTAGATCACTAATTCTCTCTTCTGTCTCATTTATCCTAGCAGTAAGAGCCACAACTTTTTATTGCACCTCATTAATAGCTTCTTTGATTTCAACTTGGCTAGATTTTAGTTTCGTTTTTTTTTATTTTTCTCCAGAAAGGGTTTCTCTAGTATCTTCCATGCCTTTTTTGAGCCCAGCTAGCACCTTGAGAATAGTTGTTCTGAACTCTAGTTTTGACATGTTACCAATGTCAATATTGATTAGGTTCCTAGCCATCAGTACTACCTTTTATTTTTATTTTATTTTTTTTTTTTTGTGGTGAGTTTTTCCTCCTTGTCATTTTATCCAGATAAGAATATATGAATGAGAGAATAAAATACTAAAAGGGTGTCAAAGACCCCAGGAAAATGTATGCAAACCAAATCAGAAGAGATCCAAAACTGGAGGGAGAAGAAAGCGGAGAAAAATAAATTAAAAATAATAATAATAAATATATATATATATTAGACTGGTGAATAGAACAGGACCACCCACTTGATTTTGATTTGGTGTATATTTTGGTGTTTTAGAAGAAACTATGTCCCAAAATTAAAAAAAAAAAAAGAAAAGAAAAAAAGAAAAACATATATATATACAAAAATAAGGATAAACACAATGGAGAGATAGAATGTTACTGTAAGGATGAAAATTAAAAAAAAAAAAAATCTAAAAAAGAACAGATAAGTTGGTTTGAAAAAGAAGAGGGGCACCTGGGTGGCTCAGTGGGTTAACCCCTCTGCCTTCGGCTCAGGTCATGATCTCAGGGTCCTGGGATCAAGCCCCACATTGGGCTCTCTGCTCAATGGGGATCGTGCTTCCTCCTCTCTTTCTATGTCTGCCCCTCTGCCTACTTGTGATCTCTGTCTATCAAATAAATAAATAAAATCTTAAAAAAAAAAGGAATGAAAAAAGAGGAAGGAATGTGCTCAGACTGGAGACTAGAACAAAACCATGTGCTATATTAGGGTATATTTTGATCTATTAGAAGAAATTGTATCCCCAAATTTTTAAGAAATAAAAACCTATATGTATATAAAAAATAAGGTTAAATAAATTGAAGGTTAAAATATGACTATAACAATGACAGTTTAAAAAGATACTTTTTTAGAAAGGTATTGTTAAGATAAACTAGTTAACAAATGTTTAAAGAGGAAAGAGAAAAAGTTAAAAAATATAATTAGAAAATATGAAATTAAAAAAAATAACTTTGCAAGACTACAGGATGATGGGGGAAAAAAACATGAATTCTATTTGTTGCTGTCCCCTAGCTCTGGAGTTCTGCAGTTCTCCTTGATTGGTGGGCTTGGTTTTGGCTGGATGTTCTTGCTGATCTTCTGTGGGAGGGGCCTGCTGCAGTGATTCTCAAATCTCTTTGCCCAAGGCAGAATTGCACCACCTTTGCCAGGGACCGGGCTAAGTAATCTGCTCAGGTTTGCTCTCAGAGCTTCTGTTCCCTGAACACTTTCTGTACCACTTTGGAGAATGGGAATGAAAATGGCAGTCTCCCAGTCTCCTCTCACTGAGGAGCTGAGAGCTTGGGTCCCCACTCCTTAGTGCACCCCCAGAGACAAGCAGTCAATTACTCCTGTCTCCCTGGTCTCCGGCTGCACTCTGAGTTCTCCTGGCCTGTGATGGAGCATTTCTGTCTCTGGCACACAGCCCTGCCTGGAGTCTCCAAATCCAGAATATTCCTGCCTTGCTGCTGCTCCTGAAACAGGAAGATGATTCTCCCTGGATCTGCCAATTGTGGAGTCCCTGATTGAAGAGCAGTGGCCCAACTGTGCCTTGGATCATGGTTTAATGTAACCACTATCTGAAAGCTCACTCTTCGGCTCTATCTCTATAGTTGGCTTCCCTACCTCAATATGTGGAAGCTCTGCCACACTCAGGTACACCCAATCTTTCTGTGACTCCACGGGTCCTGAGATCACACTGTCTCCACAAGGGCTCCACCCTCGCTTAGCCTCTGGAGCGATGTCCCTCAGTGGAGCAGACTTCTAAAAGTTCTGATTTTGTGCTTCACTGCTCTGCTGCTTGCCAGGAGTTGGCATCTCCCCCTGCAGTCTATCTTCCCATTGCTTTGGATTCACTTCTCTGCAAGTACTACCTTTCAGAAAGTAGACGATTTTCTGTTCCTGGAATTGCTGCTCTTCTTCTCTTCTATCTCCTGTTGAGTTTGTACGTGTTCAGAATGGTTTGATACTTATCTATCAAACTCCTGGGATCTGATGTCATTTTAGTCTGCTGCTCCTCCACCATCTTACCTCTCCTCCTAGACTCTTGTTTCTTACACCATGTGATTCAGCTGTGAGTATTTACAAAGAAAAAAAGAGCAATGCATAATTAAGGACTTCAAGTTATATTACAAATCTGTAGTGATCAAAACAGTATGGTACTGGCATAAAAACAGATGCAGGGTTCAGTATAACAAAATAGAATACCCAGAAATAAATCCAGAATTACTCTTTGAGAAAGCAAAGAAGAATGTCAAATGAGAAAAAGATAATCTCTTCAACAAACGGTGTTGGTAAAACTGGACAGCAACGTGCAAAAGAATGAAACTGAGCCACTTTCTTACACCATACACAAAAAATTAAAAATGGATTAAACATCTAAATATGAGACAGGAAACCATAAACATCCTAGCAGAGAGTACAGGCAGTAACCTCTTTGACATTGGTTATAGCAGCTTCTCTCTGGAGATGTCTTCTGGAGCAACAGAAACAAAAGCAAAAATAAATTATTAGAACTCTATCAAAATAGGATGCTTCTGGGTGCCTGGCTGGCTCAATCAGTTAAGGGTCTGGCTCTTGATTTCAGATTGGGTCATGGTCTCAGGGTCCTGGGATCAATCCCCACATTGGGATCCCCACTTAGTGGGGTGTCTGCTTGTCTCCTTCTCCCTCTACTTGCTCCCTCTGTCTATATCAAATAAAATAAAATCTTAAGTAAATAAATAAATAGAAAGATGGATAGATAGCTTCTGCACAGCAAAGCAAACAGTATAACTAAAAGGTAACCAACAGACTGGGAGAAGATACTTGCAAATATCATATCAGATGAAGGGTTAGCATCCAAAATATATAAAGAACTTATCAAACTCAACACCCCCCCAAAAAACAAATAATCCAGTTAAAACGGGCAAAAAACATGAATAGGTATTTTTCCAAAGAAAACATACAGATGGCCAATAGACACATGAAAAGATCAACATCACTCATCATCAGGGAAATACAAATCAAAACTACAATGAGGTATTACCTCACACCCGTCAGAATGGCTAAAATCAAACAGGAAACAGCAGGTGTTGGATGCAGAGAAAGGGGATCCCTCTTGTCTACTGTGAGAATGCAAACTGGTGCAGCCACTCTGGAAAACAGTATGGAGGTGCCTCAAAAAGTTAAAAATAGAACTACCTTATCATCCAGGAAATGCATTACTGGTACTTACCAAAAGAATATGAAAATAATAATTCCATTGGATATATACACCTTGACGTTTATAGTAACATTATCTACAATAGCCAAATTGTGGAAACATCCCTAGTACACATCAACTAATGAATGGATAGAGCCATACTCTGTGTACATGGGCACATGCACACATACACACACAGAGGAATATTACTCAACTGTAAAAAGGAATGAAATATTGTCATTTGCAATGTTGAGAATGAAGCTAGAGAGTGTTATTCTGAATGAAATAAGTCAGTCAGAAAAAGACAAATACCATATGATTTCACACATATGTGGAATTTAAGAAACAAAACAAGCAATGGGAAAAGAAAGATACTGAGGCAAACCAAGAAACAGACTCTTAAGTACAGAGAACAAACTGATGGCTCCCAGAGGGGAAGTAGGTGGATGTATGGGACAAATAAGTGGTGGGGATTAAGGATTGCACTTGTTGTAATGAGTACCTTGTGCTATATAGAAGTGTTGAATCACTAGATCATATACCTAAAACTAACATTACACCACATGTTAACTAACACATTTAAATAAAATCTTAATATGCAGTGCAGGTTTTTGTGTATACATAAACAGTATTCTTAGATTTAGTTTTGATTTGGGTTTAAGTATAGTTTTTACATTTTATTCATTTTATTCTTAAGAATGTGTTCATATCAAATAAAATGAAAATGGTGCAATTATATATTTGGCAAATCTGTTTCATTTTATGCTAATGCTGCGTAAGTAACATGATCCCCGATTATCTTTTTTCCACTACATACTAGGTAAAATCATACAATAAATCTGTGTTTAATGTGTCCTTTGAGAGCTGAAGCTGCTTAAACATGAAGAAAGAAAAGCTAGATTATTGCATCATGAAACTGGTTATAACATAGAAATCTGTGATCTTTACATGAAGTGCATTCCATAATCTGTAATTCAAAATAAAAACAGAGTGCTTGAAAATCATGCTAAACCACTGCCATGTTCTTTTTGAGAAGTATCTATAATTCAGATAATTATAGGTGAGTTTAAGCCATATATTTCTTCTTTTATATCCCAATAACCAAGTGGTTTATAGCAGTGAGAGTAAGTTTCATTATTCATGTGGCAAATACTTCACATGAGCAAATTTTTTTTCTTTTTTCTTTTTTTTTTTTTAGCAAGCAGGCACAGAATCGTCATTCAGGCTTTCTGTAAATTTGGGGCACTTCTGCTTTTCCTTATACAAAAGACATGTTTGAAAGCCAGTGAAATTACTTAATGGAAGGTAAGTAATTTTTCTGTCACATTAGGAAATGGGATCCGCCTTTATGTAGGAGACACAAATGGTACTCTTGAGCTGGAGTGCTACTCTAAAGGTGCTGGACACTCCCATTCACATCAAGGGCAAAGTGCCTATAAAATTCTAACCAGCTATATATCATAAACATTATTCATTTTACCACTGAAAATTAATGTAATTAATGAGCCCTCTAGTGCATATTAAAATAGCGATAGTTGAAGTGTGCCTTATAGTTGCCTTTGATGTGTGCTTGTGTTTAAGGTCATTTTAGATGTTAACAAATCCTGGAGTGTCTTTTGATTTGGAAATATCAAAAGTTAGCCAATTCACTCTTCCTAGATGAGTTCACCAAATAATTTACTCTTGGGTTATAAAATTATATTACTTTAATTCCTGGATTAGGTTAGGAAAGCGAGTACAAAGATTTTAGAGTCGTAACCTAGAGTAAGTAACACCAGAACTTGAACTTACTTTCTTACTATCCTGGTTACATTTTATCAGTGGAATTCAATTACCTCCTCTTAATTATGTAAGGAGGACTTGCTCATAGACTCAAATATTTTTTTTTTCCACAAAGAAATTTATTTTGATAAGAGAATTGGTCGTTTATTTAGGTACACGTCTAGTTCTCTGATGCATCTTAACTATGAATGATTATGTCATGGATAATCAAAAATTAAGGGTTAAACATAGTTTATTTTTAACCTTCATATAGGATAAACAATTTTTCCAGCATTTCCAGCATATATATATATCTCACATATATTATATTAATTATTCAAGATTTTAAGTAAACTCATTGGTCATTTACCTCTTCCTGTCAACTATTGCAAAAATGCCAGATAATTCTCAGTATTACTTCTACTTCCAGTTATATAAACCCAGCCCATGATATTTAAAGAACATTAGTGTGAAATTATTTGTTTTTTATTTTATTGGTCAAGATATGTGAAATTTCAGGCATTTTTCCATTCTGGTTGTGATTAATTAACTGTAGTGTAAATAAAGTCTGGCTGGAATCTACTATAAAACCAGACAAATATATGTAAAGCAAGAGTTTTCAGGCAATAGAGAAGCAGTGAAGCTAGATAGTACCTTTGAGCAAAGATAAAGACAAGATTGGCCCACATTTACCTGTGTATTCTTCCTGTGGTCAAGTTTTGTTGACTGTGGCCTAATAACTTGAAGTCCAAAGAGAGAATATTGGTCTCAATGAGCTATGGAGGCTGATTGATCAGAAATTGGGGCTATTAATGCACCTAGAATTTGGGCTGCAGGATAGCACTAAGAGGGTCTGGGACAGAAGTCTGCATGGTAGTTCCCTACAGGTCCTTGCCCAGGCATTTGTTGTTTCTTGGATAGTTGGTGTCTTTGAATGCTATTGAGTATGTTCCCTGTCAAACTGAGTTAAGCAAAAGTATCAAAGGCCACACAGGCTCAGACTTGTTGAATTTAACCTAGTCAGTGAGAGAAGACACCTCAAAGAACACTTAAGATATTCAGCTGATACTTTGGAAAACCATAATTTAGGAATAATTGCTACATTCTGAAGTAAAGACTATGACCTTGGACTAAGGCATTTTAACTCTTTGCCAGGAAAACAAAACAAAACAAAACAAAACCATTTTAAACAGTAGAACCCAAACTCCTTTCAGTTTGTCATATTGCTAACCATAAAATTTAAAATTGGACACACAAGAAAAGCAGAATTTAAGATAATATAGAGTTCAAATTAGCAGATGAAGATTTTACAGTGTTAATATGTCTATTCTCTCTCTCCCTCTCTTTGAACCTACCTCTGCCTCTCTCTCCCTGTACCTCTGTCTCTATCTTTATCTCTTTATGCTTACATATTAAGGGCAAAGATGACCATAATTGTCAACAGAGAGAAGAAAACTAAAAAAGAACAAAATGAAAATTCTGGAACTAAGAAGTACAGTATCTGCAATTAAATTAAACAAGTACCTTTTTTTTTTTTGGATAGGAGATTTTGGAAATATCACAGGGATTAGTTGATTTAAAGATGTGTGAATAGCAGTTTTTCACTCTGAAAAGGATAGAAAGGATTGAAAAAAAAAGTATTGAACCAAGTTTTGGTGGCCTGTGGAATAATATTAAATACTCTACCATACATGCAATTAGAGACTCAGAAGAGAAAGGATATAAAGTTACAGGGAATATTTGGAATGGAAGAATTATTCACAATTCCTCATAGTTTGAGAAAGATATCAACTACAGGAAGTTATGGGGACCTCACACAAGATAAATACAAAGAATGTAAGACAAAAAGAAGTTGCTTTAAAGTCTTTCTTTTCTACCAACTGGCTGTGTGGCATTGATCTGATTTTTTTGCTTTTGATCATTTTTCTTATCCATCTAACAACTGTCATTTAAAAAAATCCCATAGTAATAAAGTTCCTAACAATGTAAAAACACCAGTATTGAGTGGAGTGTTGAAAAAATACATCTGTCAAATGATGTAATAATAAAAAAGAAGGAATAGGAACAGTGGGTGATGGTTACTTGTTTGCCACTATTATTTTTGTTGTTATCTGATTATTATTGCTATTATTATGATGATTAAATAATAAAGTATAGCTGTTAAATATTTTAAAAAGAAAATTTCAGAAAATAATATTATTTTACAATGGAAATCACATACAGGAATTAAAGACTGATAAGGCAAAATCATGAGGGGGGAAATATTCAAGAGATTATAAGTATTGGAGAATGTTTCCTGAGAGTGCAGAATGAATAGCACTGTGAATAGATCTGAGGTAATGGGTTAGCCTTGGAAAAGAAAAAGTATGGCTCTTTTGACCAGGTCAGGGCATAGTCAAACGTGAGGTACTATTTCAGATATGTGTTTAGATGTAGGGTTGGGAAATTGGGCAGCTGATGCTAGAGAGTGTCTATTTGATCTGGATTGTACAAGATAAGGTCATCACTTGAGATGATGGGGACAGTGACAGAGATTAAGACTGGAAAAGAGTGATAAAATTTAGAGTAAGTATTGTAGAAATGGAAAATTTTGCTGACTCTGGGTAAGTATAAAGATTCTGAGTTGGTTTGAGCATCTTGGCTTAGGATAAAAAATCCTAGATCCTAAATGTGTAATAGTGTGGAACCAAAACATATACATTTTTTTTTTCTGGCACCATTGAGCAGGCTGAGAAAGTGGGACCTCAAAGTATTTTTCATGTGTAGGAAATATACATGCTGGGTGAGAAAATTATGTTAATTTTCTATCTGGGAGATCTTATAGCAGAAGTTGACGCCTTTTACTAATGAGCAGAAATTTTATGCATAATCATCTGGAGCTATTCAAGCTCATGAAGTCACTTGTTGGTCATGGAATTCACATGAGAGATGCTATGCTACAGTTTCAATACCTGGCAGACTGTTATGGAAACACACAGCCAGTGAATTTATGCTGATAGTAGCACTTGGGAATTAGGTGCTGAAATTCTAGTACTTTGTAATTGGATTTTGGCATCGCCTCTTAATTTTCTCTGGATAAAACATAGCACTGCTCGCAAGTGGAATACTACAGTGTTACTTGGAGTTTTGTTAAGTGGCAAATTGCTGCTGAAACTACTGGCATTTTTAGTACTTATAGAAAAGCATGATACAATTTACAGTAAAACAAATGGGGTTAATCTGCTGTGTTGCAAAAAGGAGGAATGTCATCCCTGAGAAGAAATACTAGATTTTGCTGTTTTTTAGAAAATAAACTATATACATTTAAGGCTGTTTAAGAATGGATTTTATGTGGCTTACTTTTTTGTTTTGTTTTGTTGCTCCTGTTGTTTCAAATAAAAATTAGAAAATAACTTTGAGTCTTTAAAACATTTGTACAAAGACCAATAACTGCTTGTTAGTTATATAACATATAAATTTATCTTACAGAAGATCAGTATGTTAAATAGAAGATCAGGCAGCTTGCAGCAATTTCTTTGTAGTCAAGGTCAAATAGACTTAAGGATATAGAACAGAGAGAAGCAGATTTTTTTCCTGTTTCTTCAAGAAGTCTGTTAGCACAGGAGTCAGGCTCTAAACCTTTGTTCTAAATGGATGTTAAGTTGGCTAACTAAGAACTGTGGTCATGAAGTCGAAGTGTTGAGTAGGATGGTTATATGGTGATAAGGAATTTTGTTAACCTTGGGGTATGGTTAACATTATTTGTAAAACAGTCAAAGAAGGAGGGGGAAAAAACATTATTTGTAAAATATTCATACAATCCTGCCTCATGATTTCTGTGCCCCAAATATATTTAACATAATGAAATCTTTCATGGGTTTTAAATTTTTTGTAGAGATAAGATATTTACAATTCATTTTACAGTAGGTAGGTAATACATAGGATTGGGGGCTGAATATGAAAGCACAAATTAAACTGTCCATTTTTAATAAGATACTTCACCCTCAATTCCAGTTAATCTATAACCAAGAATAATTGAGGGTACTGAGATTCTGTGAGTGACATTTACCAGCAACTTTTATTCCAAATCATTACTTTATGCGTAATGAAAAGAGAAAGAGAGAGCAGGTAATTAAGAGGTTCATCAACTTTTCCATTGGTTCTTGACTTATCAAATGACTTAAAGGGAGAAAAAAAGGTATAAGTGTTAGGATATGTTGAAAGAAGGTGTAACTGGATCTGTGAATAGATGAGTAAAAAGAGAAGCTCTTGTTTGTGGAATCACACAATAGAAAATGGACTGGGAGTCATTACTATTTTGGTTGCATAGAGTGGAACACATATTCTTTTTATTCTTACCTGCATTCTTTGTATCTCTGTATTCTGAACCCCTCCATTAACAGAATTACAGAAAGTGCTTGCTTAGGTACATCTCTAACTTTTCTTTAACATTTTCAGCAAAAGCGTTTCTTAGACATTATCATTGGTAATTCACAAAGATATATACATGTGTATATATGTGTGTATATACATGTGTATATATGTGTGTATATACATGTATGTATGTGTATATATGTATGTATGTATATATATTACACATATATATGTGTATGTATGTATATATCTTTGTGAATATATATTATATATACATACATATATACACACACACAAACACACATATGATCTCCTAAGTTAAATTATGTTATAATTTGTAATGTTCACCCATGGTCTGTATTCTTAGAAACACATAATTCTATAATAGAGACATCATTCCAAAAGCTCTGGGTTATAATGACAGAGATTTTAATGACTTGATGGTTTTGCACAGATTACTCTTTACTACATGGTCCTTCAAGGAAAACTGGAGACTTACTTTTAGCTGCTTTGGTTAAGTTTCAGATTCATTCTCCTACAACCTTCCACCCCCCCACTCCTGCCCCCTGCCATGCAAATGCAACAAACAATGAAAGACAGAAGACTTTGAAATCTAAAACTGGACTCAAGATGTCCTTCAAGAGATGAATGGGCAAAGGAGGTATAGCTCAAATATACAATGGAATATTACTCAGTCATCAGAAATGATAAATACCTACCATTTGCACTGACAAGGAACTGGAGTGGATTAGGCTAAGTGAAATAAGTCAAGCAGAGAAAGGCAATTATCATATTATCTCACTCATATGTGGAAAGGAGGAATTGAGCAGAGGACCATAGGGGAAGGGAGGTAAAACTGTGTGGGAAGAAATCAGAGAGGGAGAAAAACCATGAGAGACTCTGGACTCCAGGAAACAAACTGAGGGTTACAGAAGGAGGGTAGGGGGATGGGGTGGCTGAGTGGTGGGTATTAAGGAGGGCACGTGTTGTGATGAGCACTGAGTGTTAAATGCAACTGATGGATCATTGAACATTACGTCAAAAACTAATGGAGTGCTTCATGTTGGCTAACTGAACATAATAAAAAAAGGAAGAAAAAGTTAATAAATAAACTGAAAAAAATCTGAAACTGGAAATCTTTTAAATATGGAAAAAAAAGTAAAAATATTTAGAGGAGTCAGTTTTAATTTATTTTCCAGTTGAAGCTTCTCCATCAAAATATGTACCTCTTATTTAAATATATTATAATTAGGTATTCCAGGAGAAGCCAATAAAACATTTTCAAATGGCTTTATATAATCTATATCAAGATGGAACAAATAGTTATAGTCCAAGAGAATGGATGTTGCTGGACTTCGGCTTCTGTTTTTGTAATTCATCACGTTCCTCCAAAAATAACAGCAATTATGTTAATAGCCCCCTTTCATAGCAACTGTGGTTGATAAATGACATCAATTTCCTGTTGTCCAGACATGAAGTAAACTTTTTGGGGGCTCCATAATTCAGATCACAATTAAATCCTGACATTTTCCTATCATATTGCTATTATCTGACTCTTTGTGGGCAGCTAGATCACTGTGCCTATGAACTGTTTTGGAAAGCACTTTCATTGCTGGCTTTTTATAATTGTTTATTTCCCAGTTATTCTTTCTCCATCTGTGTTAGGGTCAAGTGAAACCCACTTTTTTTGTTTACTTTCCTGTGAATTGTCGCTGATTCATCTATTGAAGATTTTTTTTTGCACTGTACATATTTGTTATAAATTTCTATATATAGAAGATGATTTTTACATTTATATAGTCTTCATCTTTTAAGTGTCCATTTTTACCAGTGATTTGCTTTTGTTTTTAAATGGATTTGCTTCCCAAGATATATAAATCAACTTTCTAACTCTTTGTTTCACTTGCCCTTGAATTTTCTATATAGTCACAATTTTTTTTTTTTGACATAAAAAACAATATAAAGACATCATAAAACACAACTGCTTGTGGGACATGTGGGTGGCTCAGCTGGTTAAGTATCTGACTCTTGATTTCAACTCAGGTCATGATCTCAGGGTGATAGGATTGAGCCCTTTGTCTGACTCCATGCTCAGTGGGGAGTCTGCTTGAGATTCACTCTCTCTCTCTCTTTCTCCGCCTCTGCCCCTTCCCTCCCCCTTATCGTTCTAAAAATAAATAAATAAATAAAATCTTTGAAAACTCAACTTCTTGAAATCACATAGTAGCTTTCCCATTTACTTGGACCAAAACCCAACTCTTCACCACTGACTTCAAGATTCTGTGTGATATAGCCTCTGCCAACACTTCAGTGGTATCCTTAAACTGTAATCCAGCCATGTGGATGTATATTCTGAATCTAAAACACATGTCCACTCTTACATTAGGGGGTTGACAATTTTTCTTCACTTTACCTGAAATTCTTTTTTTCTCCAAATCTTTGTATGGGCATTTTTCTTGTCATCATTTAAATTTTCAGTGAAAATATCATCTCTTCTTAAATGTCTTCCATGAAATCCTTTCCAAAATAAAATGTGTCCCATTCCTCAGAATCACTCTCTATTTTAGTGCTCTTTTTATTTTTTGTTACAGTTTTACTTACCTGAAATTGTCATTGTTTATTCTTTATCCACTAATATAATGGAATCTCCATCAGGATATGAACTTTGTTCCCCTTGTTCCTTGCTGTATCCCCAGTTCAGGTAATATTGTCATTTGGGTAACTGTGAATTATCTTTCTTGTAAGATTCTCATTAAATTCTTCTTTATTAATAATATGAATAGAAAATATTATGATCTCCATTCTTAGATGCTTCTTTATGTAAGTTCACTTTATTTTACTAGAAGTAAATGCCAAGGAGAAGAAAAGTTCAATCATTTATGAAAGGCCTGGGATGTGACAAGCAGTAAATACATATTTTTGGTAATTTTTACAAGAATGCTATGATGAAAGTATTGTTATCCCTATTTTACAAATGAGGTACATGAGGCTGAGAGAGATTAAGTAAGTCCAAATTCAGAAATTGCCTCAAACTCTGTTTCAAAGATTATAATATTTCCATTACACTACTGTCTTTGGTAAAATGTATTTCATGTTGATTTTTAATATTTCTTTAAAAATGAATTGCAAAACATAGCAAAACAGTGATTGCATTGTTTATTGGATATTGTTCAGTATATACAAGTGCATGATAACAAAAGTGATATGATTCATCAAATGTATAGGGAATATTTAGGGTTGGTCTTTATTAGATATTACACAAAATGTTTAGTCACATGGATATTAGTACAAAGTTCAATATTCTGAAGTGAAAGAGTTTATTGACTATAGCTATATACCCTGTTGATGACCTCTCTTTATCTGAGTTCAGTGACATAATACCTAATATATTGCTCATTTGGATGAGTGTAGAATCACCTAAAAATTTACTTGTGTGAATATACTGACCAGTTTTTATAATGGTAAAATCCTGTGGTAAAAACAAAACAAAACATGGGGAGCCTGGATGGCTCAGTGGGTTAAGCCACTGCCTTCAGCACAGGTCATGATCCCGGGGTACTGGGATCGAGTCCTGCATCGGCCTCTCTGATTCGGCGGGGAGCCTGCTTCCTCCTCTCTCTCTCTGCCTGACTCTCTGCCTACTAGTGCTCTCTGTCTGTCAAATAATTTAAAAAATTTTTAAAAACAAAAACAAAAACAAAACAAAATCAGTTTTTCAAAACTATTTTCTATAATGATAACTCCAATATTTTAACTTACAAGAACTGTAAGAGTCTTCCACATTTTCAAACTCAAGAAGAATGCAAATGCAGTTTTAACAGTAAGTGACTAGAAAAAGTCAGGTAGAAAAATAAAACAAAATGAAATAACAAGAGTAAACAAGTAAAAAGACAATTCACCGTGATTTTAGGGGGTGAATGTTTAAATTCCTGAAATACTAGAAAATGACTGAATAAGTAATGAAGTCTATTTTAAATGACCAGATTTGAGTTGAACTGCCAGTGCTTTAGTTGAGTAACACATTGTGCTTTCCGGACATCAGGAAATTCTCTACAGCATACAGTCTGTTATTCCTGTCCCTGGAGTGGAAGGATAACAACTTCCTAAGGCAAAATACTGATTTCAGATTTCTTTATTTGACAAACCAGATTCTTCCCAGTATTACTAAGTAATAATTACCCTAACTGGCCCCCTGGAATTTGCAGATTTGCTTCTTCATTTGCTGAATCATCATGAAAACATCATCCTAGAAAACTATTGCCTTATCATGTCCTACTGGAAGATGATTGCCTTATCTAAGAGCCCATACCCTCCACCCAACTTAGATACCCCCCCCAAGAATTCCATGTTCTCTGTGCCAGTGGTTATATTTTACAAGAACTTCTCAGTAGGATCCTCTACAAAAAGTGGGTATTTAGCTCTCCAGTTTTAAGCCTACCTCAAATTCAGATAGAAACTCAGTTCTTTCGGGGCACCTGGGTGGCTCTGTGGATTATGGGTTAAGCCTCTGGCTTCAGCTCAGGTCATGATCTCAGGGTCCCGGGATCAAGCCCTGCATTGGGTGCTCTGCTTAATGAGGAGCCTGCTTTCCCTCCTTTCTCTCTGCCTGTCTCTCTGCCTACTTGTGATTTCTCTCTAGCAAATAAATAAATAAATAAAATTTCTAAAAATAAATAAATAAAAGAAACTCAGTTCTATCATGTACATATGGGGAGACACTTCTAATATGAACCTAAAAATTACATATACTATGCACTTAATTAGTTTAGTTACCCTGTAAAACAGTGACTTAACATTAATATATAGCAACCATTGTATTAAGGACTGCGACTCCTAACATGATTCTTACTTGATTCTGGCTTTTTTGAAGCTCTCAGGTGGTAGAGGAAAAAACTCTCATAAGATGGTGTTTTATGGACCGCAATAAAGGTGTTATGTACATTATGTTTGGGGAACTCAAAAGGACAGTCAAATGTAAATATTGACAAAAAATTTAATTAATTTGATCTGTCCTGAGTTTCAAATTATAAAGAAAATAAATCATAAATAAACTGATACATTTATACTTTCAAAATATTTGATATATCCTAGAGTGGTTTGTTATTTAGTCAAACCAGATTAGCCATTTTCTTCATATAAAATGTATTTATAAAGCAGATGTTCCTCATTTTTCAAGCTGTAAATATGGATGTTAGTTCATAGAACTAGTTATGACTGGAGGCCAGTTGTGTCTCTATCACCTGTTCTTAGCACCTTCCCTCCTTAGAACACTGAGAACAAATTTTGCGAATCCTGAACCAGAAAGATTGTTTCTGGGATTCCCTTCAGACAGAAGGATATAACACAATAAAACACATAATATAGCAGGTCCATTTAGTCTGTTCCTTTAAAACATGTTCCTTTAAACACAGAAGTGAAAGAGTGCATGTGGCATTTTCATACCTTACATTTGGGCAAAAAGAGACTAAATTATTGATGAATAAACGGTAAGCTCTGATTTGCTTCTATCTCACTGGTTGACAATGCAATTTAAGAATGATTTTAGCAATTATCTTATTTTGTTCTTTTTTTTTTTAAGATTTTATTTATTTATTTGGCAGAGAGAGTGAGAGAGTGAGAAAGGGAACACAAGCAGAGGGAGTGGGAGAGGGAGAAGCAGCCTTCCCAACGAACAGGGAGCCCAGTGTGGGGTTCAATCCCAGGACTCTGGATTCATGACCTGAGCCAAAGGCAGATACTTAATGACTGAGCCACCCAGTCGCCCTTCAGTTACCTTATTTTAAAGCAATCAGTTTCATTATTAGATGACCAAACCCAATCTGTCTAGTGCAGGGTCCCATGGAATGCTTCAGTGCTCCTCTTCTTCTCTCTGAAAGACCAGGGTAGCTACTTGATTTTGCCCATGTATGGGCATACTAACCACAGGTGGCTTAAAATAGAAAAGCAGAAAGAAGTAAGAGACCCTAAAGTGTAAGCACTGAGCCTGTGATAAAAGGTATTGGAAAGCCAGTTTGACTGGCATTCTGAAGTATCCATGCTGGAATGCTATTTGTGGTGGTGTGTTCATGGGAAAGGAGATAGGAGAATGACCAGGGTCTGAGCTGGAAGGCAGGGGCTAACAAAGGCTATTTTAGAAATAAACGTTGTACTTGTCCAAATGTTGCCAAGAAGAAAATGATGTAATGGATATAAGAGCATAGTTGTTTGTCTTAAAAAAATGCAGCTTCAGAGCATCCGGACATCAAAATTTATGTGAAAAGAAACATTATCTTATTATATAGTGCGATTTAATAAAATCACATTTATTTTTTTAAATGTATTCTTCGGTAATGGGGGTATAATAATTACAAGTGTTTAAATAGAGCTGTGATTTCATACTCGCAGATTTTTAAAATGCATATTCTTTATTAACTGTGCTATTTATTTAGTTGCTTTATTAACCTGCAAATAACAGTGACTTTAACATTATTTAAGATTCATTTTCTCAAGCATACAAAAGTCTTATAGGTGGGCTGTGGGACAGTGCACCTCAGCTGCTGGAAGACATACAGGTGTACAATCTTTTTCTGCCTTTTTGCTTCATCATCCCTAACCACATAGCTAGTGCTGCACGTTCACTGTTTTTTCCCATACTAGTCCTTAGGATGGAGGAAAGAGGAAGGAGAAAAACAGCTTCCCTGAAGGATATGATTAAGAAATTTTGCATGTAATTTTTCCTCATCTCCCACTGAACAAGACTGAATTCCACAATATCTTTGCTACAAGAGGGGCTGTAAAGTGTTCTTGCTAGCTAGATAGCAGGAAGCACAGGAAAACCAAGATTTTCCTTACTAAATGAAAGGGGGAGAATGGAAATTGAGAGAAAGTCTCTGCATTACTTGCTTTAAAAAAATGAGAAAGTATTTGCTGTTTTTAACTTCATTAAACAAAGGGAAAAAGTACAAAAATGCGTTGCCACTATTTAAGGCAGTGTGATTTAAAAATAACTGAAAACTTCTTCCCTTAAATAAATATATATAATATAAAAATATAGATGTATACCTGATGTTTATAAATAACTGCTATTTTTATTCCTCTAGAATTGCTAAATATTGTAAGATACTTCTATATTGCTCTTAAATTTAAATTTATTTGTAATTTTATTTTACAAGTAATAAAATTATATACCAAAAAATCAATAGTCCTTTCAAAATTCATATGAGACTTAAGGACAGACTGATCTTAGAGCATTTTGAACCACCAAACTCCCAACTATCTTCGTAGCAAGTTATATTTATTGATCTGTGGGGATTCTGACTTTGAGGGGAGAATGTTTTCATAAAGCTTACAGAAATCTAAAGAAAAACTAATAGCATGTATTAAAAATAAGAAACTGCATTCTTACCTTTTTTCTTTTTCATAGGAAGATGTACAAATGCAATTTGCTTCTAATAATCAACAGAAGTGTCTAGAGTAGTAAAAAGATAATACTGAAGGAAAAGGAAAAAATACAATAATATTGTTAGCAAGAAAATATAGTAGTGTAATTTTATGTTGCAAAATCTGGAAACAATTCCTATTGCTCAATATTAGGCTCTTAATTTATACTTGATAGAAGATATATAATTGTCTTATATTAGAAATATTTTCAGCCTATTAACTAAATATACTTTAAGCAAGAACTTTTTCTAGGGCGCCTGGGTGGCTCAGTCAGTCAAATGTCTGCCTTTGGCTCAGGTCATGGTCCCAAGGTCCTGGGATTGAATCCTGCACTGGGCTTCTTGCTCAGAGAGGAGTTTGCTTCTTCTCCCTCTGCTTGTGCTCTCTCTCTCTCTCAGATAAATAAGTAAAATCTTTAAAAAAACTTTTTTCTATATTACATATATTTAAAAGCATATGAAGTAGCTTCCTTATGGTAAAGCTTTTGACACACATGCACATATGTGTGTGTGTATAGCATATGTTACATTTTACATGTAGCATGTAATAAAATACATATTAATTAACTAAAATTTCAAAAGTATATTACTGAAATATTTTACTGTTATTTTCTGGATGGGTGGAATTTTTCTTGTGGGGGAGAATATCAGAAAAATTGAGGGAAGGAGAAGAGGAAGTCATTGATAAATCAACGGATTGGTGATGATGTTCTATAAAGTCAGATTGCCCACCTCAAACATCAGTTATCCATGTTTCAGTATTTTCACATTTCCCTTGTCAGTTATCTGCCACATTTTCCAGGATATAATTTCCTTATATACCTCACCCTCTTAATCTTGCTACCACTTGTATTAGTTCCAGCAGATAACTGTCCTCTAAATTCACAAGCAGAAAATTGAATAAAAATAGAGAAATACATTTGTATATTCATCTACATTTTACATTTTGAATCTTATTTTAACAGATATTATTTTTCCTCTGCTCAAAAATCCATCCACTTATTCTTTTATTTCTCTAAAATTTGCAGAACTCTCTCAAATATGTACATCACACCAATATCTAAAATGATATTCTTCAAACTTTCAAAAAATTGAATAAAGAAATAAAAAATATCACCGATCATATTGGCAGCCAATTCTTTCACGCCCTTTCCAAGACAACCTCATTAAAAATTTATCCCCTCGGGGCGCCTGGGTGGCTCAGTGAGTTAAGCCTCTGCCTTTGGCTCAGGTCATGATCCCAGGGTCCTGGGATTGAGCCCCGCATCGGGCTCTCTGCTCAGCAGGGAGCCTGCTTCCTCCCCTCTCTCTGCCTGCCTCTCTGCCTGCTTGTCATCTCTCTCTGTCAAATAAATAAATAAAAAATATTAAAAAAAAAAATTTATCCCCTCCCCTACTTCAGTGCCCTTTTGTTCTCCCACACATTTTTTTTTTCCTTTGCAGAAAATAAACCTTTTTTTAAAGCTCTCTAGTCTTTAGCATTAATTTTCTTTTCAACACTTACTACACCTCACATATTTCTTTATTATTTGCCTTTTTACCCACAGTCAAATATAAGTTCCATGAGAGAAAGGATTTCCTATGTCTTTTCTCTGCATTCCTGCCTCTCAAATAGTTGCTTTGAAATACAGCTGCTCAATACTTACCAGCTGAATGAATGATGAAATGAATAATGTAGTCCTTCCTTCTGGTGTGATAACTGGTAGTGGGAGAATATTAAAATGGAGAGAATTTTCAACAATCATTTAGTCACATTGCCAATATCATATGGGTAAACTCAAGATTAGGGGAATCAAGGCACTAATATTTAAATTTCAAAGGTTTTAAAGAGAATTTAAGAATTTTACTGTGGTTTCAGAATGACTTTGAAATTAAACTCTAAGTTTATCCATTTAATTTTAATTTCTCTAATATTGTTTGCAAAGGACATTTCAAATCATTATATGAAAGAAATTGAATAAAGAGTTTTGATAACATATTATTTGTTATGAAATTAAAATTAAAATTATTTGTTATTATTTGACATATGAACATATATATTCATCATAGATTTCAGTAAATTTGATCTGTCAGTTACCTCTTGCAGATTACATTTGTTTAATTTCATTGTAACTAGACTTATTTTTATAAAACATTGAGTAAAGTCTATGACATAAGCAAATCTTTAAACAGAGAAATGAGAAATAAGTTGTATGCATTACCTCAGCAGAAGGTTGGAATGTGGGAATTACTTGTTTTATTTCACTGAGTTTCTGAAATTCAATCGGCGTTGATGTAAAAACTGTTGGTTGACCTGATTAAAGTGAACCTCTCATCCAGCTGATTTAAGTCTATTTCGCTGCTACCAAAGAATCTAAAATATGTTCTATTTTAGACAACCATCTGGCCCCTAAATTCAAAACTTTACTTGACTGCAGTCCTAGGAAACAGACTTTTTGTTTCTAATTAAATCATGTTTTATTCTGTTGTATATAAAACTTCTTGCAATCTGGCAAGTACTTTTTTTTTTTAAACTTACATGAATAATCCCCTTCATCATGAATTTTACCTGAATAAAGCAGTCAGAACAGTAGTAGAAAGTCAGTCATGTTGAAAAACAGATTTCAGATTTTTCAGAGAACTGTGGCAAGGAGAAGGAAAAAGGCAAAAGAGAAAAGAAAAATATTTCAGAAGAAAATAATTTATTATAGTGTATTGTAACCATCTTTTTCAGACCAGGTCAAATTTTCTTCCATAATCGGAAAGATGACTTGTGTTTCAAGATTTCTATAAATCATTTATGCTGTCATTCCATCTTTCTGGACATCTAATCCAGTAAAGTTTCCTTCAATGAAGTTTAGTGGAAATATTGATAATTTTTTATGCTTCCCTCAATAACATAAACAGTTCATGTTGCTATTGAAGAGATAGCTGGAGGCTGCTGAGCAATAATGGTTCAACAATAGAAAATGTACAATTTTTTGCTCTCAATGGTGGCCTCCAGTGGTGGTTTGTATTGATGGTTTCTAATAAAATCCCTGACAGTTGCTCTTGAAGGCTTTCATGTATTCTAAAAGTATTTATCAAGTACATATTGTGTATCCCTATGTCAGGAACTAGAGATACAGAGTTAAATCAGATTGACACAGTATCTGTTCTCAAGTAGAGTTTAACAAAATTGAAATTCCTGTTGGAGGTTTTAAGTTCTCTTTCCCCATCACTTTCTTTAAAAGTGATTTTAATTGTAAGTATAGATAATTATTTTTGAAAAACCAAACAATATAGAAGTATATAAAATAAAAATTGAAAACACCACCCAGCATTCAATTCGCTTGAAATAATTGCTATCAGCAGTGTGCTCACATACATACATGTTTTTTGTGAGTCTTTACCTCTAGGAATCTTGTGGTTCTTACAGGGAATTTGAGGAAAAATCTCTTCCTGCTTCTGGCAATAGGGATATAGTTGAACTGAATAACATCATCAGCCAACTGTATCTAATTGGCATCTGTTGTGGACTGAGTTTCTCCCAAAATTCATATATTGTAATACTGACCCCCAACATTATGGTATTAAGAGGTGGTACATTTGGTAAGTCATTAGGTCATGAAGGTAGAATCTTCGTGAATGAATGGGATTTATATCTTTATAAAAGAGACCCCTTGCTGTTCTCCTGCCATGTGAGAACACGATGAAAAGATGGCTGTTGGTGAACCAGGAGGAGAGTCTTCACAGAATCCCATTATACTGGCTCCCTAATTTCAAACTTCTAGTGTCCAGAATTGTGAGAAATGAAACTCTGTTTTTTATAAGCCATTCGGCTGATAACATTCTGTCATAGTAGCCTGAATGGATCAAGAAATCTATAGACTACATCATCCAACAACAGCAGAATACACATTCTTCTCAAACTTACTTGGAACATTAAGATAGACCACATACTGGGACATGAAACACACCTTAAGACATTTAAAGGAATAGAAATTGTACAAAATATCTTCTCTAACTACAGTGGAATTATACTAGACATCAATGACAGAAAGATAGCTGGAAAAAATCTCAGAATATTTGAAGACTAACCAGCATACTTCTGAATAACCCAAAGTCAAAGAAATCTTCTGAAGGGGGTATAGTCAAAGAAATCTTAAGAGAAATTTAAAAATATTTTGAACTAAGTAAAAATGAAAATATAACTAAAATTTGTGGGATGCAGTAAAAACAGTGGTTATGGGGAAATTTAGAGCATGAAATGTATATATTAGAAAAGGAGAAAATTCTAGGTGTGCCTGGGTGGCTCAGTGGTTTAAGCCTCTGCCCTCAGCTCAGGTCATGGTCTCAGGGTCCTGGGATCAAGTTGCTGGGATCAAGCTACTGGGATGGAGCCCCACATAGGTCTCTCTGCTCAGCAGGGAGCCTACTCCCCCCGCCCCGCCTGCCTCTCTGCTTACTTGTGACATCTCTCTCTGTCAAATAAATAAATACAATCTCTTAAAAAAAGAGAGAGAGAAAAGTCTATAGTCATTATCCAGGATTTTTTTTTTTTAAGATTTTATTTATTTTAGAGAGGGAGAGAAAGAGAGAAAGTGGCTGGGAGGGTCAGAGAAAGAGGGAGAGAGAGTCTTAAACAGGTTCCACACTCAATATGAGCCCTGAATTGGGCTCCCACTGACCTGAGGTGAAACAGAGAGTTGGTCACTCAACTGACTGCATCACCCAGCTGCCCCCATAATCAAAGATTTAACCAAAGGAAACTAGAAAAACAAAACCACACGAAGCAATATAATGAAAACTAGAGCAGATATCAGTGAAACTGAAAAGAGGAAATCAATAGAAAAAAATCAATAAAACAAAAAGCTGGCTCTTTGAAAATATCAATATAATGTAGAATAATCCAGCCATGCTAAATGCTGGAAGAGAATTATTTTAAGCAGTGGGAGTCACTGCTAAGCCAATATGTAAGTTCAGTGATTTTGAAGAAAAGTAAAGAAGTTAGTATGATTAGAGCTCTACACCATGAGATAGTAAATCAAGAGTTAGCTCATATACTGTCTTTTATCTCTAAATAATAAAGGGTTTGCATTCACTCTTAGAGAAATAGACATTTGAAAATATAATTAGGAAACCACATGACTTATTGTACATATTTTTGCAATCATTCTGACAATGTTTAAAAAGATTGAAGATGAGTATATTTAGAGACCAGTATTTTAGATTTTGCAGAAGGTTAATTTGAAATAGCAGTGATTTGGATGTAAGAGAGGTAAAGAGAAGGTAAAGAGAAACTAGTATCTTCAAGACGTAATTTTATGGACTATAGATTTTTAGAATCACATTAGTCAAAAAATTTATAAATTCTTAAATTAGAGACCAATGGTCAATTTAGCAAAAAATCCAGTATCAGGGGCACCGGGGTGGTTCAGTAGGTTAAGCCTCTGGCATCAGCTCAGGTCATGATCTCAGGGTCCTGGAATCGAGCCCCGCATCGGGCTTTCTGCTCCGCGGGGAGCCTGCTTCCTCCCTTCTCTCTCTGCCTGCCTCTCTGCCTACTTGTGATCTCTCTCTCTGTCAAATAAATAAAATCTTAAAAAAATCCAGTATCAAATAACACTCCAACCAAAAAGATATGATGGTCAATAAAATTGGTTATCATCTTTTTTGTCTTTCACTTTACCCT
>NC_081558.1:131551268-131593768 GCF_022355385.1 Mustela nigripes | reverse complement strand
ATGACATGCCTTTGTGCAGGTTTTTTTTGTCTGTTTGTTTCTTTGTTTGTTTGTTTTTGTTGTTGTTGTTGTTGTTTGTTTTCTTCAAATTTGTCCTGCTTGACATTCTCTGAACTTTCTGGATTTGGGATTTTGTGTCTATTACTAGTTTGGGAGAGTTATCAGCTAGCATTACTTTACACATTTGTTTTGTTCTTTCCTTTCCTGGTATTCCAGCTACAAATGTTATCTTTTGAATTGTCCTACAGTTCTTAACTGTCCCATTCTGTTTTATTTTTAATATTTTAGGCAGCTCATGCATACTCTCTTTCTCTCTTTCTAAAATAATTAAATCAATCTTTAAAAAAATTAAAATATAAATATAATAAAACATAAACATATAAAGGATGCCTTAAGATATATGAAGTAAAAACTGGTAGAACTTAATAAAGAAATATAAAATTTCCTATGGTAATTGGCAACTTTCAACACCCTTCTGTCAGTAATTGATAAAACAAGCAGGCAGAAAATTTGTACTTATATAGCAGGAATGAACAATACTATAAAGCAACATACTATAACTGACATTTATAAAATACTCCTACATCAGAATATGCTTTTGTTTAAGTTTACACAAAATATATACAAAGTTAGAAAACCCCTTGAATATTAAACATACCTTATTGAATTTAAAAGAATAAAAATCATATGAGATACATTCTAAATGTTATATATATATATAAAATATCATATATATGTTATTTTATTTATTTTATTATATCATATACATGCTATTTAATTTATTTATTATATATATTATTTTTTAAAAGATTTTATTTATTCATTTGATAGAGAGAGAGAGACAGTGAGAGAGGGAACACAAGCAGGGGGAGTGTAAGAGACAGAAACAGGGTCCCTGCTGAGCTGGGAGCCTGATGCGGGGCTGGATCCCAGGACCCCAGGATTATGACCTGAGTTGAAAGCAGACATTTAACAACTGAGCTACCCAGGCACCCCTATATTTTTAAAATTTAGGAATGATCACTTTATTTCAATCCAGACAGCTCAGTGTAGTACAAATAATAGTAGAAAGACCCATTCTTCACACTCAGCTTACCTTTTTGTTTATTGTAATACTGGGATAAACTAAAAAACAAAAGTGGTTTTTATCCCGTCTATTGTTCACTTATTTCACTGCATATGTTAGAAAAGAAGGAACCTCTTAAATCAATAACTGGGGTACTAATAAAGAACAATAAATCAGGACTAAAGGAAACAGAAGGAGGCACCTATGTGGCTCAGTTGGTAAAGTGTCTGTTTTGGTCTCAGGGTCCTAGGATTGAGCCCCACATCCAGATCTCCCTTCAGGGGTGAGTCTGCTTTTCCCTCTCCCTCTGTGATCCCTTTCCCTCTGTATTCACTTTCTCTCTCTACAATAAATAAATAAATAAATAATAAAATCTTAAAAAACAAAAAAGAACAGAAGAACAAAAATAACAATTAGAGTAGAAATCTAAATTTGAAAACAGAAAAATAGAGAAAAGCATAATGAAACCAAAAACTCATTCTTTCAAAAGATCAAAAAAGCTGATCAATTTCTAGCATGGTAACCAAGAAAAAAAATAATAAAATAAAAATTACCAATGTTGGGAAGAGTAAAGGAGTCATAATTACTGATCCTATGGATGTTAAAAGGACACCAAAGAGGTATTACAAATAGCTCTATGTTCAGAAATTTTATAATTTAGATGAAGTAGACTAATGCCTTAAAAGTTGCAAGCTACCAAAAGTCATGTAAGGAGAGATGTAATCTGAATGCATATATATCTGTTAAAGAAATTCAATCATTAATTAACAACTTGCCAAAAATTAAAACAGTATGCTCAGATCATTTTCTGGTGAAATCTACCAAACTTTTAAGGATGATTGGATACTAGTTTTCCATAATCTCATTCGGAAAATAGGAACAGAGTTATCACTTCCTAACTTTATTCTGTGAGGTCAGCATTATCCTAATATCAACCAAGGTAAATATATTACAGATAAAGGCAATTGAAAACCAATGTCTCTCATGAACAAAGATGCAGAAACTCTTTCAAAATATAAGCAAATTAAATTCAGCAATATATAAAAATATATTACGACATATGATTCATTCTAAGAAAGCAAGGCTGGTTTTAAATTTATAAATCAATCACTGTATTTCATGATATTAACAGACTAAAAAAATGTATGTTAATATTATATTAATATTAGCTGTGGAAAAGCTATTTCAACATAATTAGATACCAATTCACAATAAAAGCTAAAAAATAATAAAAGAGAAACTACTTAATCAAATAAAAGCAATATACAATACACAGCTATACTTAGAGCTAATATCATCTTGAATTGTGAAAAAATCTGTATGATTTCCCCCAAATATCAGGAAAAAGCAAGGATATCCTCTGTAGTGACTCCTACTTATTGTCCTGAAAATCTTAACTAGTTCAATAAGACCCCAGAGAGTGTGTGTGTGTGTGTGTATAGTATACTTTTATTTTATAGAAATAAAACTGTCCTTTTTCATAGCTAACCTGATTGTCTATGTAGAAAACTCCAAATTATCTAGCGAAAAACAAAAGCAAAAACTTCTGGAACTAAGAAGTAAGTGTAGCAAGGCCACAGGATACAGGGTATATCTTTGTGTATAGCAAAATTCAATGATTTTCCTATGTATCAGCAATGAGTAATTGGAATTTGAAATTAAAACTCAATACCATTTGTACTAGCATCAAAAAATTACTAGGTATAAGTAACAAAATATGTACATAGTCTGTATATGGAGAACTATAAAACAGTGATGAGGGAATCCAGAGAGCTAATTAAATGGTTAATTATTTCATGTTCATGGAGTAGAACACTCAGTTATTAAGGTTCAGGTTTTTCTCCACTTGTTTAGATTAAATTCAAATTTTATCACAATCTTTGAAAACTATGTTGTAGATATCAAAAAAATCTCAATGAAATGTGCATTTAAAGGCAAAAGACCCAGAACATCAAAGAAGAATAAAGTCAGAGGACTAAATCTACCCAAAGCCAAGACTGAAATCTAAAGCTACCATAATAATCAAGACTGTGTGGTATTGTAAAAGATTAGGGACATAGGTCAAGATGATAGAATAGAGTGCAGAAATAGACCCACACAAGTAAATCCAGCTGATATTTGACAGAGACATACAGGCAATTGAGTGGAGAAAAGGAAGTTTTGGGGTTTTTCCCAGTAAATGTTGATGTAGCAATTTGTTGTCTTTATGAAAAAGGATAAATCTGGGCAAAAATATATTTAACACAGAAATTACATAAAAATGGATATCTCTAAACACAAAATGCAAAGCTATAATACTTGTAGAAGAAAACATTAGGAAATATGTATGGCCTGAAATAAACACCAAAGGGATGGTTCTGAAAGGTAAAAAATTAGTAAGTAGGAATTTTTTAAATGAAAAACTTCTGATGTCTGAAATATATTGTTAGGAGAATGATAAAACAAGACAGAATGGTTGAAAATATTTCCAAGTTACATATATGGAAAATTAGTATACTCAAAATATGAAAAGAACTCTTAAAGTTGAAGATAAAAATAACCAGATTAAAAATTGTGAAAAGTTTTCAACATAAATCTCACAAAGGAAGAGAAACATATATCAAATAATTGTGTGTATAGATGCTCATCATCATTTGTTCCTGAGAAAATGCAAATTAAAAAAAAATGAGATGCCACTACATACTTACTAGAATGGCTTAAAAATAGAGAGGAAATGGAACCACAAGAACTCATTCATTGCTGGTTAAAAACGTAAAATAATGCAGTCATTCTAAAAGATTGTTTAGCCATTTCTTACAAAGCTGAAAATTCTTATATCATCCAACAACACTCCTAAATATTCAACCAAATAATGGGAAAACTTACTCCACAAAAAACCTGCAGGTGAATGTTTATGCAGCTTTATTTACAACCACAAATACCAGAAGCTAATAAAATGTGCTTCAATAGATGAGTGGACAAAAATCTGGCGCATCCACATTCTGACAACCCAGAGTGTGATTTTGGTCCAGTAGTCTGAATGCAAGCTTATGCATAGATCACTAATTTTAGGCAATATGCACCTTTTAATAGATCCAATAAGATCTAGATATGATCAGATTTCCACAGTGGCTTCCAGATCTACAGAGTTGGAAATATGATGGAAAATTTGAGAAGCCAAGATCTTTGGAATTCCTTTCCTACTAAAAAAATGAAATGAAAGCAATCCTATGACCCTGAGAACCTTCAAATATTGATACCATTATCAAAATTTTGTGGCTGCCTGGGTGGCTTATTTGGTTAAACGTCTGCTTTCAGCTCGGGTCATGATCCCATGGTCTTGGGATCAAGCCTAGCAGGCTCCGCGGGGAATCTGCTTCTCCCTCTCCCTCACCTTCTGCCCCTGATCCTGCTCCCGCTCCCTCTCTCTGTCTCTCAAATACATAAACAAAATCTTTAGAAAAAGAAATTTTTGAAGTGTTTTAGTTGCCTAATGATTTCTGTTACTTCCCAAATTCTATAGTTTGAACATGGGTGGATCTTGGAGAATATAAACATTAACTGATAAACATTAAATTCTTTCTTACATATACAAGAATGGACAGTGCCTATAAAAAGCTTTACATATTCCAGTGATAGTGATATTATTATTATTATTATTACATAAAATACCATTTTATGGGGGAGCCTGGGTGGCTCAGTGAGTTAAGCATCTGACTCTTGGTTTTTGGCTCAGGTCATGATCTCAAGGGTTGTGGGATCAAGCCCCGTGTTGGGCTCTGTATTCAGTGAAGAGTCTGCTTGAAGATTCTCTCCCTCTGCTTTTCCCCACCTCTTATAAGCAAATAAATCTTTAAAAAAATTCATTTTATCTTACAATATCTTGAAAATAAATTATACTGCAGTAGGAACATTCTGTAAATATTGTGAAGTCACATTATCATCTAGCATCATCTAGAGCATTTCCTATAGATGCTTCCTAAGTTTGAATTGAATAAAATGATTATATTACCTAAGGACTATTGTTTACATTATTAAGCCTTTATCCAAATAGTTGTTTGTTCCCAGTTAGTTTCATTCATTTATTTTTAACTAAATTTTTTGAGATCAATTTAGGTTCTTTTTTTCATTTAACATTATATAAGGATCTCTTATTTTTATTATATTGCTGATAACATCCATTCTATCCTAAAATCCATAACTCATTAAAGAATACCTATGTATTGTTAGTTCAATAATGTAACTTAGAGTTCCACAGTCAACACAAGGTACATAATGTACATAATGTAATATTAAATTATACATTATATATACTATGCAGGAAAGAATTAATTCACAATGTATCCCTATAGAATAAGTGTGCTTTTACTCTGGCAGTCTTGCTTCAGAATATCTCATTATAGATTTTACCATAGTACTAGATGACTTTAAGATTTTGCACTGATTGTTCATATTGTAAATTTGACATATAACCAAAGGTACATATTTTCTTTCAGCACCAGCTTAAAACTTTAAAATTCACATATGCTATTATACATAACTTCATTGGTTGAAAAACTCAATCGTATCTACAGGCAGTAGCAATGCATATTCAAAATGTTCCAAACATTTAACCATAATTGTACATTTCCTAGTCCTGTTATGATTGCAGAATAAATATCCTTTCATTTCAGTTTGTTATTTTAGAGATATGTCTTGGGGGTAAGAAAGAAAGTAATAATTTCTTGTCACAAAAAAGCTATAATTATATGTATTTATATTTAACCTTTGTAGATACTACTCATTAGCATCTAGTTGCACCCGCATGGTTTACATTTTGAAGTACAACTTTTGTATGATGCCTGTAAGGGCTATGGTAATCTTTGACTTACTGTTTTTTTTTTTTCTTTAAAAGTACTGCATCAGTGTCAGAGTGCACATTTCTAAGAACAGGGCTTCAGGTGGTAGCTACACCTTTTTTCTACTATTATAATAAATTCAATCGTGCGAATACCACTTTTAGAAAACATCTGCTCTTTTATTATAAAATTGAAAGATAACACTGAAAGAACTGCTCCTTGAGAGCAAATGTTGAACAGGAAAAACATAAAACAGCTCTGACTCAAGGGAAATCAAATTGATAAAATAATAGGGAGGGAGAGATCTGGCTACCCTGACTTTTTATATCTTAAAGTGTTGAACAATATTAAAACTCTTCTCATCACCTAGTTTTACCATTTTGACATCAGAGACAAGTTAGAGCACATCAAGAAGAAATATGAATATTTTTAAAGTATGTTTTCTGTTTCTTTTATCATTTGTCATCGTCCTTGTGTATATTCTGTATTATTAACAATAACATTATGCAGGTTTGGGAAATTTAAAGAATTGTTGCCACCCCAACGTGCTTCTCCATAGCTCATATGCACAAATACTTGTTGGGTATAAGGAATCACAACTGCCTTTGTCACTTCAAAACTGTCTTTTACATTTTGTTCTCACTTTCAAATATGTTTAATGGAATGAAAAATAAGTAGAAAATGCTGGAATTAGAGAAAAATAACCAGGATTCATTTGAGATAATGAGTGGTTTATTGTGTTATATATTAATGGTGTGGACAAGCCATTTTTGTCTTTCAGAAGGATAAAATAGATGACCAGTGGTTTGACACAAAATTTAAAATCTGTGATCTCTCTTGTTTCGAGATATTTAAATTCCATGCACATTTAAAAAAGAGTAATATATAAGGGGAAATAGAGGATGTTCACATTTTATTTCATATTACTACTAGATATCATAATACTTATATTAAATATAAAAATATGAGTATATGTGTGTCCATATCAGAACCAATGAATGTTTTATTATTTATGGTGATATTCCTCTTTCCTAGTATATATAATATTTCTTTTGCAGACACATATTTGAGCATTATTATCTTTTGTGACTGAAAGCAAAGTACCATAATCTAACTCTGATTAACAATTCCACTAGGGTTGTGGTATATTTATCTGGATGAAAAGACCAACCTTAACAGGCAGTACTTCTTACCAGAGAAGTTTCTTAGGGAAGAATGAATTTTCCATCCTATTTGAGGCTAATCAATCTCCTGTCAAGGGCACATCTTTCTTTCATTACCTCTGGTAGATTAGAAACTGTTAGCCTTATATATAGCACCCACTTTCTATGTTCTTAGGTTTACACTCACCTAAAATGATTATGTAAATTTGGACTTTTTAATGAATACTGCTTTCTTCTGGGGCGCCTGGGTGGCTCAGTGGGTTAAGCCGCTGCCTTCGGCTCAGGTCATGATCCCAGGGTCCTGGGATCGAGTTCTGCATCGGGCTCTCTGCTGAGTGGAGAGCCTGCTTTCCTCTCTCTCTCTCTCTCTCTGCCTGCCTCTCTGCCTACTTGCGATCTCTGTCAAATAAATAAATAAAATCTTTAAAAAAAAAATACTGCTTTCTTCTAGTTTGTTTTATCTTCTTTATTTCTTGAATAGTTTTCATAACACAATTTAGTGTGAAAAATTCACTGTGAAATAGCTAACCATTAAAGTTAGCTACTGTTTAATGAAGTCCTCAGTTTATTTCTAAAGAAAGTTTTAAGTTAAAGGAAGTTAAATTAGTTCACACCCAAAGCACTTTTAGAAAATACAGAAGAAGCATTCTCAACTTACTATATAAGGTCAGCATAATCCTAATACTGAAACCTTACTAAGACATAAGGGAAGTAAAAGTATAGGCTAAGATTAATCAGGAACAAAGGCATATGATGTTAATGAAAATACTGCCCCCCCAAAAAAATCCATCAGCATTTTTTAAAAGCTAAACCATCAAGCCAAGGTAGAATTAATGGGAGGAATGAAAGGTTGATTAACAATGGAAAAAATCAGTCAGTGTAATTCATCATACTAACAACAACAAAAATTTTCTACTGACAGAAAGAGGTTTTAACAATATTTAATAATTTATAGTAAAACTCTCAGCAAACTAGGAATTTAAAGATATTTTCTCAGCCCGATGTCAGGCATTTGTATGATTTTATGGTATGCAAAGATTTCTTACAGAGAACACAAAAAATCATAAATTACAAAATGAAAAACTATATATTTACATCTTAATGAGCATAATAAGTTTAAAGAAGCTTTATTTATTATTTATAGTTATTTATTTCTGTTATTTCTACAATGAACATATTGTTTTTGGAATATTTATAAATATCTTATATTTTGAATGTTATTTATTTAAAATTGTTCATTGCTAGAATTTAAAAGTATTATCAACTTTTATATATTAAACTTGTACTCTGTGACATTGCTAAATCAGCTTATTCTTTTAGTTACCTTGTATATTTCTTATGACTTAATACAATAATTAATAACAAAGGATACTTCTTTTTTGAGCTTATTCTTTTTCTTACTCTGTAGGAGTGGCTAGTATCTCAAGTTCAGTGCTGTGTGTGCAGCTACTCACCATGTTTGAAGTTTTATAGAGAAAAAGTTCAGGAGTGCCTGGGTGGCTCAGTGGGTTAAAGCCCCTGCCTTCAGCTCCTGTCATGATCCCAGAGACCTGAGATTAAGCCCCAAATCAGGTTCTCTGCTCAGGAAGGAGCTTGCTTCCCACTTCCCCCTGCCACCTCCTATCTCTCTGCCTACTTGTGATCTCTGTCTGTCAAATAAATAAATAAAATATATTTTTTTAAATGTTCAATATTTCAACATTAACTGTGATGGTAGTTGTTTTCTCTTCTCTTCTCTTCTCTTCTCTTCTCTTCTCTTCTCTTCTCTTCTCATTTTTCAGTTTTTATTTATTTGACAGAGAGAGAGACAGCACAAGCAAGGGGAGCAGCAGGCAAAGGGAGAAGCAGACTCCATGATGAGCAGGGAGCCTGACTACATGGGGCCTAGTCGCACGATCTTGGGATCATGACCTGAGCCAAAGGCAGAGGCTTAACCCATTGAGCCACCCAGGCCCCCCAATAAATAAAATCTTTAAAAAATAAAATAAAATTTGAGTAAAATATAATTTGTCTTTATGAAAGAAAACCTCTCTATATATAAAATACACAGCATAGCACAATGATTCTGGAATGCCCACTGCTTCAGAAAATTATAATATTAGCACTATATATGGACAACTAGGAATTTTACCTAATTGAGATGATACTAGTCTCACTACCAAAAGAGGTCACTTAGACATGAATTTGTTTATATAATTTAGCTTTTTCCCCTAGGTAAAATTAGGAAAATTAAAATAAAATGTAAATTCCCAATTCATAAATTTGTGATGCTTTAGAAAATAAATCAGAATTAATGGGTTAAACATGTCTATAGAAGTTAGGATTTGATATATTTGCAGGAAAAATAGAGAATTTATTTTCCAGTTAAATCTTAAAACTTCATGCTAATTATTTAAAATTGGGCAACTATATTATGGTGATACGAAAAGAAGTGGAAATTTTATTATGGCTGATGATGCACTGAATGTTTCTAGTTTATTCAGAATTGTAATTTAGGACATCTGTACCTTAGACATTTTATCCTTTGCCATAACTATTTTGCTAAGATGTTTGAAATAAGGGGAAAAGCAGGAGAAACATGAGCATAATAAAATGATATTGTTGTTTAGTTCTGATCATATTTCTTTAAAACTTTCATTAACATGTCTATACTACCTACAGATTGTTGTACGGACATCTTGTCTACATCAAGCAATTACAACTCAACTTCTAGATTTGATACAGCATTTGACTTTAATCAGAGAAGCAAACATTTTTCTTTCATTGCTGTTTAGGACTATTATGATGATGATAATGATTACCTGACAAATGTCTAATAGCATTTGAAATTGTGCATATTCCCTCATAATGTTGCTTGAATTTAACTACTTATATGCCCTTTGACCAGCCTTCTATTTTCCTGGAAATCTCAGAAGTTTAGATTTGCTATAGTAACAATAAAATAAATAAAACAAAAATGCAGGCAGAGCTCCATATTTCCAGATTTTAGGATTCAGTAAATTTTGATCCAGAGTTAGTGCATTAGAGGCAAGGGATCACAGTCTGGTACCTCAGTTAGGACTCAGTTAACATAGGTCAGGTTCAATAAGCACAGCTCAATACATCTAAACTTTTTTATTCACCTTAAACACAAAATACTAAAGTACAATATTGCAACAGTTTTTTAGTTCTCTACATTTTCTGTAGTCTGATACACCTTTATTTTAATGTTTCTATATTTTTTATTTTTTACTTTTATTTTTATGTGCTTCTTTGGTCTATTTGAGTCTATACTTTTTTTCAAAATTTAATTACTTTCATTGAGAATGAATGCAGCCATATTTGATATTGACTGATGTTTTGGTATATACTATTCATTTACTGAGGGGTTATGAATACTATAAAAGTGATTAAAACTTGACTTTATAAAAATACACACATAATTTTAATACTTACAATAAAGCAGTAGCTAAAGCATTCTTTTGTTTATTTCTGCAAGAGATGATCGACACAATATGTTTGACACAGTATTTTGACACGAATGCAGCATTAATGTTTGGTTTTGAAAGTCAAGTTGTTTAATGTATAGCTGATAGGAAATACTTCACCATTTTTATTCCCTTTGATATTTTAACTAAGGTTTCTTTCATCTGTCACTTCTTCAGAATAGTGAAATAAGTGCCACCTGGGAATTAAGAAGGATTTGAGTGTCTCACATTATAACAACATAATTCTAGTCGTCAAAGGTGCTTTGATTAATGTACTGGAGAAAATCAGTTAGGCTTCATACTCGAGAGTTTTAGCCTTCTTAAAGCTGATGTACAGGATATCATAACTCTTATTCTAAGCCCTGAGTGGAAGCTTTATACATATTTCAGTGATTCTGTGCAGGGCCAAGTGAAAAAACACATCTTGGTTCACTCTGCATTTTACACTAAAAGAAATGAATAGACATTAATATTAGGATTATCTATGTCCACAAAATAGCAACTCACAAATGCATAAGTGTAGAGGGTATGACCCATGGTTATCAATTGAAGAAAAATGATCCATAAAAATGAATGCTCATAGAAAACTCTTAAAATGATTTCATATTAGGGGAAACATTTGTTTTAAAAACATGTTTACTTGAAAGAAGAATATTACTAAGCCCTTGTATTCAATGCTGGCTTACATAATCAAATCCTGTGTTTTGTTTGTGGCATCACCGCTTTTTAACAACTCATGATATAAATAAAGGTTGTGTGGACAATACAGTCTTGAAATTACTTTGGGAAACAATCCTAATGGTATACACTTTCTTTCAAGTATTGATAAAAAGGGAGGAAAACAGAAATACATGTACACAGTGATTTTTTTAAAAAATATATTATCTTGAAGGAAAGTTAAAAGTTGTTGAAACTTCCTGCAAGGAGGATCATGGGAACTATACAAGGGTTTATAGTTACTTGTTTACTGACTCTGTAAATCATTTTCTCCATAGAAACCAATGAGGGTGTTCACAGCCTTAAACTATTCTTTAATATTTATTTTGAAAAATTAGAATTAGAAGATTTTTCCCTCATCTCTTTCTGGGTCTCTTAATTGGAGGCACCTTAAGAGAATTTGTAAACATAAGGAAACATGGTAAAGGGTTTTGTCAAGGATTTCCTTATGTAATAATAATAACAAACCTAGAAATAATGTTCCATCACTGCATCTTTCCCTGGTATTGGTACCACCATATTTACTATATGCTCACAATAATTTTAATGTAATATATGATGTGATTCTTTTTGATATGAAGTATAAGTAATACAAAATTTAAAATTATAGATAGTGAACTGAAATATTCAGAAAGAGGCTGCAAAGAAAATGAAGCCAAAATAAATATTACTGGGGAATAAAATTCCTCTTTTAGAAGACATCACAAGCAAAGATATATTGAGGATACTCATCTATTTGGAGCAGAATTCATTCTGGTGAGTACAGTGTGACAGAATAGAACAGAGTGGCAAAGGGTCAGTTGTAGAGACTACAAGTGCAACCTAAAGGAAATGGATTTATTCTTTAAAACTCTTGGGCGGAGGCTGAAGTGATAGAGAAAATTCTCTCTCCCATAAAATACATAAGATAGTGTGCAACTAAATGAAATTAACGTTTGAATACATAACGTGATTTGAAGGTAGGAAAAAAAAAGTCACTAGATGCCAAGTACAATGAGAAAACACAAAACTCTGAGGTAAGCATAAATTGAACTCAGAAATGGGGGGAAGGCTTGAAAGAAGGAATTCTTAATAAGGGACCAGACCTCTCTGATGACAGAACCTGAGACCTGTTCATGAAGATGACTCAGAAAAGAAGCCCTGCATAAATTTAGGGGGCACAGTCGTTTCTGTAAAATGAACAGTAGATCAGTCATCAATCTGGGATGGAGTAAAGAAAATGGCTAAAGGAAAAGGGGAAAGGATTCTTATTAAATCCAAAGTATGAGACAGACATTGACTCACACTCTTGATTTTCACAACCCATATTTTCCAGCAACCCAAAACTGAAAAATTAAATAAATCATTAATAGTAACTAAATTCAGCAAAGAGAAATGCAAAAATTACCCCCAACACGCACAGACATATTCTTTGAGGATGAACAGCCATGAAAGAGAATCGGCAAACATCATCAGATTATGCTTTAAAAATAACACAACCAGAAATTGATTTCCATATGAGCGTACGTACAACATTCAGTAGGCATGGGGTATGATCCATTGTGCAATAAAGGATTACTAAACATGTTCTAAACAAACAAATAGGAAATCTGGAAATAAAATAGTAGGTATGATTTTTACTGACTTCATTAATTAGAGTAGGAGCAACTCAAAACAAAATTGATATATTAAAAGATTATTGCAGATTATCTAGAATACAGCACATAAAATAAAGATACAGAAAACAAGAAAGAGAAGTTAAAAGATGGAACATAGAGTGGAGAACCTCAGTAAGATCCAGTAGGTGTTCCTGAAGAAGGAATAGTGGAAAAGCAAACAGAAGAGACAATAATCAAGGAAGCTGGGAGATAAGAAATCCTCCCAAATTCTTTGTAATTCAGATGAGCAGTGCTTGTACCAGATACTCTGGAGAGAGAGAATGATCTAACATTTAATGAGTTTCTCCAGTATTATATTTTTTAAATTAAATTTATTTTTTAAAATAAACATATAATGTATTTTTATCCCCAGGGGTACAGGTCTGTGAATCGGCAGGTTTACACATTTCACAGCACTCATCATAGCACATACCCACCCATATGTCCATATCCCCACCATCCTCTTCCATCCCCCCTCCCCCCAGCAACCCTCAGTCTGTTTTTTGAGATTGAGTCTTTTATGGTTTGTCTCACTCCCAATCCCACCTTCTTTCATTTTTTCTTTTCCTACCCACCAAACCCCTCACATTGCATCTCCACTTGCTCATATCAGGGAGATTATGTGATAGCTGTCTTTCTCCGATTGACTTATTTTGCTAAGCATAATACCCTCTAGTTCCATCCACATCGTCACAAATGGCAAGATTTCATTTATTTTGATGGCTGCATAGTATTCCATTGTGTATATATACCACCTCTTCTATATCCATTCATCTGTTCATGGACATCTAGGTTCTTTCCACAGTTTGGCTATTGTGGACATTGCTGCTATAAACATTCGGGTGCACATGTCCCTTCAGAGCACCATGTTTGTATCTTTAGGATATATACCCAGTAGTGCAATCACTGGGTCATTGAGTAGCTCTATTTTCAGTTTTTTCAGGAACCTCCACATGGTTTTCCAGAGTGGTTGCACCAGCTTGCATTCCCACCAACAGTGTAGGAGGGTTCCCCTCTCTCCGCATCCTCGCCAGCATCTGTCATTTCTGGACTTGTTAATTTTAGCCATTCAGACTGATGTGAGGTGGTATCTCATTGTGGTTTTGATTTGCATTTCCCTGATGCCAAGTGATATGGGGCATTTTTTCATGTTTCTGTTAGCCATCTGGATGTCTTCTTTGCAGAAATGTCTGTTCATGTCCTCTGCCCATTTCTAGATTGGATTATTTGTTCTTTGGGTGTTGAGTTTGATAAGCTCTTTATAGATTTTGGATACTAGCCCTTTATCTGATATGCCGTTTGCAAATATCTTGTCTCATTCTGTCAGTTGTCTTATGGTTTTGTTAACTATTTCCTTTGCTGTGCAAAAGCTTTTGATCTTGATGGAGTCCCAATAGTTCGTTTTTGCCCTTGCTTCTGTTGTCTTTGGCAATGTTCCTAGGAAGAAGTTCCTACAGCTGAGGCCGAAGAGGTTGCTGCCTGTTCTCCTCAAGGATTTTGATGGATTCCTTTCTCACATCGAGGTTCTTCATCCATTTTAAGTCTATTTTCATGTGTGGTGTAAGGAAATGGTCCAATTTCATTTTTCTGCATGTCGCTGTCCAATTTTCCCAGCAACATTTGTTGAAGAGGCTGTCTTTTTTCCATTGGACATTCCTCTGCTTTGTCGAAGATTAGTTGACCATAGAGTTGAGGGTCTATTTCTGGGCTCTCTATTCTGTTCCATTGATCTATCTGTCTGTTTTTGTGCCAGTACCATACTGTTTTGATGATGACAACTTTGTAATAGAGCTTGAAGTCTGGAATTGTGATGCCACCAACTTTGGCATTCCTTTTCAATATTCTTTTGGCTATTTGAGGTCTTTTCTGGTTCCATATAAATTTTAGTATTGTTTGTTCTATTTCTTTGGGAAAAATGGATGGGATTTTGATAGGGATTGCATTAAATGTGTAGATTGCTTTAGGTAGCATAGACATTTTCACAATATTTGTTCTTCCAATCCATGAGCATGGAATATTTTTGCATTTCTTTGTGTCTTCCTCAATTTCTTTCATGAGTACTTTATAGTTTTCTGAGTATAGATTCTTTTCCTCTTTGGTTAGGTTTATTCCTAGGTATCTTAGGGTTTGGGGTGCGATTGTAAATGGGACTGACTCCTTAATTTCTCTTTCTTCTGTCTTGTTGTTAGGGTAAAGAAATGCAACTGATTTCTGTGTATTGACTTTATATCCTGACACTTTACTGAATTCCTGTACAAGTTCTAGCAGTTTTGGAATGGAGTCTTTTGGGTTTTCCACATAAAGTATTATATCATCGGCAAAGAGTGATAGTTTGAATTCTTTCTGCCAATTTGGATGGCATTAATTTCTTTTTTTTTGTCTGATTGCTGAGGCTAGGACTTCTAGTACTATGTTGAACAGCAGTGGTGATAATGGAGATCCTTCTTGCTGTGTTCCTGACCTTAGGGGAAAGCTTTCAGTTTTTCTCCATTGAGATGATATTTGCAGTGGGTTTTTAATAGATTGCCTTGATAATATTGAGGTATGTACTCTCTATATCTACACTTTGAAGAGTTTTAATCAGGAAGGGATGCTGTACTTTGCCAAATGCATTTTCAGCATCCATTGAGAGTATCATACAGTTCTTTTCTTTTATTAAAATATTGTATCACATTGATTGATTTGTGGATGTTGAACCAACCTTACAGCCCTGGAATAAAGCCCACTTGCTCATGGTAAATAATCCTCTTAATGTACTGTTGGATCCTATTGGCTAGTATTTTGGTGAGAATTTTCGCATCTGTGTTCATCAAGGATATTGGTATATAGTTCTCTTTTTTGATGGGATCCTTTTCTGGTTTGGGGATCAAGGTGATGCTGGCCTCATAAAATGAGTTTGGAAGTATTCCTTCCATTTCTATTTTTTGGAACAGTTTCAGAAGAATAGGAATTAATTCTTCTTTAATTGTTTGGCAGAATTCCCCTGGGAAGCCATCTGGCCCTGTGTTCTTGTTTGTTTGGAGAATTTTGATGACTGTTTCAATCTCCTTATTGGTTATGGGCATGTTCAGGTTTTCTGTTTCTTCCTGGTTCAGTTGTGGTAGTTTATATGTCTCTAGAAATGTATCCATTTCTTCCACATGGTCAAATTTGTTGGCGTAGAGTTGCTCATAGTATATTCTTATAATTGTTTGTATTTCTTTGGTGTTTGTGGTGATCTCTCCTCTTTCATTCATGATTTTATTTTTTGGGGTCCTTTCTCTTTTCTTTTTGATAAGTCTGCCCAGGGGTTTGTCAATCTTATTAATTCTTTCAAAGAAACAGCTCCTAGTTTCATTGATTTGTTCTATTTTATTTCTTTATTTCTTTCTTTATTTATTAGTTTCTATTTCATTGATTTCTGCTCTGATCTTTATGATTTCTCTTCTGCTGGGTTTAGGCTTTCGTTGTTGTTCTTTCTCCAGCTTCTTTAAGTGTAGGGTTAGCTTGTGTATTTGAGACCTTTCTTGTTTTTTGAGAAAGGCTTGTACCGCTCTATATTTTCCTCTCACGACTGCCTTTGTTGTGTCCCACAGATTTTGAACCGTTGTGTTTTCATTATCGTTTGTTTCCATAAATTTTTTCAATTCTTCTTTAATTTCCTGGTTTACCCATTCATTTTTTAGAAGGATGCTCTTTAGTCTTCATATATTTGGGTCCTTTCCAAATTTCCTCTTGTGATTTAGTTCTAGCTTCAGAGCATTGGTCTGAAAATGTGAAGGGAATGATCCCAATCTTTTGATACTGGTTGAGACCTGATTTAGGACCCAGGATGAGATCTATTCTGGAGAATGTTCCTTGTGCTCTAGAGAAGAATGTGTATTTTGTTGCTTTGGAATGGAATGTTCTGAATATATTCATGATGTCCATCTGGTCCAACGTGTTATTTAAGGCCTTTATTTCCTTTTTGACCTTTTGCTTGGATGTCCATTTCAGTGAGGGGAGTGTTAAAGGCCCCTACTATTATTGTATTATTGTTGATGTGTTTCTTTGATTTTGTTATTAATTGGTTTATATAGTTGGCTGCTCCCATGTTAGGAACATAGATATTTAAAATTGTTAGGTCTTCTTGTTGGACAGACACTTTGAGTATGTCATGGTGTCCTTCCTCCTCTCTTAGTATAGTCTTTGCCTTAAAATCTAATTTATCTGATATAAGGATTGCCACCCCAGCTTTCTTCTGATGTCCATTAGCATGGTAAATTGTTTTCCATCCTGTCACTTTAAATATGGAGGTGTCTCTGGGTTTAAAATGAGTTTCTTCTAGGCAGCATATTGATGGTTTTGTTTGTTTGTTTGTTTTTATCCATTCTCATACCCTGTGTCTTTTGATTGGGGCATTTAGCGCATTTACTTCAGGGTAACTATTGAGAGATATGAATTTAGTGCCATTGTATTGCCTGTAAGGTGACTGTTAACTGTATATTGTCTCTGTTCCTTTCTAATCTACTAATTTCAGGCTCTCTCTTTGTGCATAGGACCCCTTTCAACATGTCCTGTAGAGCTGGTTTGGTGTTTGCAAATTCTTTCAGTTTTTGTTTGTCCTGGAAGCTTTTTATCTCTCCTTCTATTTTCAATGATAGCTTAGCTGGATATAGTATTCTTGGCTGCATTTTTTTCTCATTTAGTGTTCTGAATGTATCATGCCAATTCTTTCTGGCCTGCCAGGTCTCTGTGGATAAGTCCACTGCCAATCTAATATTTTTACCATTGTATGTTACAGACTCCTTTTCCCAGGCTGCTTTCAGGATTTTCTCTTTGTCACTAAGACTTGTAAATTTTACTATTAGATGATGGGTTGTGGGCCTAATTTTATTGATTTTGAAGGTGGTCCTCTGCATCTCCTGGGTTTTGATGCTTGTTCTCTTTGCCATATTTGGGAAATACTCTATAATAATTCTCTCCAATATACCTTCTGCTCCCCTCTCTCTTTCTTCTTCTTCTGGAATCCCAATTATTCTAATGTTGTTTCATCTTATGGTGTCACTTATCTCTCAAATTCTCCCCTCCTGATCTAATAGTTGTTTGTCCCTCTTTTGCTCTTTATTCTCTGTCATTTGGTCTTCTATATCACTAATTCTCTCTTCTGCCACATTTATCCTAGCAGTAAGAGCCTCCATTTTTTATTGCACCTCATTAATAGCTTTTCTTATTTCAACTTGGTTAGATTTTAGCTCTTTTATTTCTCCATAAAGGGCTTTTATCTATCTGGAGAGGGTTTCTCTAATATGCCTTTTTTGAGCCTGGCTAGAACCTTGAGAATTGTCATTCTGAATTCTAGATCTGTCATATTAGCAATGTCTGTATTGATTAGGTCCCCAGCCTTCGGTACTGGCTCTTGTTATTTTTTTGTGGTGAGTTTTTCTGCCTTGTCATTTTGTCCAGATAAGATTGGCTTTCTCCTCCTCTGGAATTCTGCTGTTCTCCTTGGTGAGTGAAGTTGGTCTTGGCTGGGTTTCTTGTTGATCTTCTGGGGGAGGGGTCTGTTGTAGTGATTCTCAAGTGTCTTTGCCCTAGGAGGTATTGCACCACCCTTACCAGGGTCTGGGCTAAGTAATCTGCTCGGATTTGCTTTTGGGAGCTTTTGTTCCTTGAGCACTTTCCGTAGAGTTTCGGATGATGGAAATGAAGATGGCAGCCTCCCAATCTTTGGCCTGGAGGAGCTGAGAGCTCGGGGTCCCTCTCCTCAGTGCGCCCTCAGAGATAAGCGCCCAGCCCCCCCTGCCCCATCTCCCTGGCCTCTGGTTGTACTTGTAGGAAAGCGCTCAATGGGTGGCACTTGGAGAAAAGCGCCCGGTCGCTTCCGTCTCCGTTGCCTCTGGCCACGCTCTGAGCTCGCCCAGCCTATGACCGGTTCAAGGTATCACGGAGCTGAGAGTTCACTTCTGGCTTTGTCACTGTAGCCAGCTTCCCAACTCTAATACCTGCAAGCTCTGCGACACTCAGACACCCCCAGTCCTTCTGTGACCCTGCAGGACGTGGGGTTATGCTGACCCCTGGTTTAGCCTCTGGAGCAATGTCCCTCCATGGAGCAGACTTTTAAAAGTCCTGATTTTGTGCTCCCTTGCTCCGCTGCTTGCTGGGAGCTGGCCCATCCCCTCACAGTCTATCTTCCTGTCACTTTCGATTCACTTCTCCGCAGGTCCTACCTTTCAGAAAGTGATCAATTTTCTGTTTCTAGAATTGTTGCTCTTCTCTTCAATTTCCCGTTGGATTTGTAGGTGTTCCCAATGGTTAAATAAACTATCTAGCTGATCTCCTGCTACCTGATGTCATCTCAGCCTGCTACTTCTCCGCCATATTGACTCCTCCCTCTAAGGCTCCAGTATTGTATTTTTTATCTAACTAATTGCCAATGCAATAGGATATAAAATTACCTAGATTTAGGAAGTCTTCAACATGAATAGAGTACGAAAGACTATGTATTGTTAATGAAAATCGCACCTTTAAATATTCTGTGTAGTTCTTCATTTTCCCCAAATATTTATTTTTTACATGTCATCCTTCATGCCTAGCACTCTAACAGAGCATCAAAACAGGATGTCCTACACGTGCCATAGTTTCAGCCAGTTCTATAGGAAGAATTTATTCTCTTTTATAAACCCGCAGTATTTTGCAGAGTAGGATATAGCCTTAGAGATCAGATAACTCACCACAAATTAACTGTGAAATAAAGAAATTACAAAACACAGAGGTTACCTTTGCCTAAATTCTAGTATTAGGATACCCAGATTTTTTAGTTCCACTAAATCAGATTGTATTTATATTCAATGTATTTCATTTTAACTGAATCCATGAAACACAGAGGTAAAGAAGTAAAAATATAAATATTTTAAAAAAATTTTTCTTGCAGTGTTACTTTTAGTACTATCCACTCCTCTTTTTGGGGCTGCATGTTCACTTTATAGGTGTGGTCTATATAATAGTTTCAGTCAGTTTCAGTGAGACATCAGAGGAGTAAAGGTTATGGAACTAGAAGAAAATATTTTTTGGGAAAATGGTTTTGGTGTTGGCTCAGAAGATATGGATGGCTGGGTCGTTTTATGACCCTTGACTTTATTTACTCATGAATTCAACATGGCACTGCCTTGTGCCAGTTCTTATACACACACACACACACACACACACACACGTATGTGTGTGTGCATTCACATATATATAGCAAGAGAAAAAAAATAAACATAAAATTAATTTTGTTTAGTGCTAAGTGCTATGAATAAAATAAAACAAGGAAGAGAGTAAGTGGTGGGTAGCTTGTTGTTACATTAAGTGCAATGTTACTAATGGTCATTTCTGAAGAGGTAATAACTGAAAAAAGAAAGTAAAGAGAGTGGTTCATGATGTGACCTGTAGCTAGATTTTATTTCCCAGCATCCCTTGAAGGTAAAGACATTAAATGACTAAATTTTGGCCAATGGGATGTAAGCAGTAGTGATGTACATCATCTCCAGGGTTAGTTCTTGAAAATTTCTGGAAAAATCTATTATTTGTATGCCCTTTCTCCATCTTCTATCAGAACCAAGAAATTCTATTTACTTATAAGCACCTAAAATCATAAGATGGAAGAATTACATTGTTTATGAATGTATAGAAATCTTTCATCTACTGGAGTAGAACCACAATTAAACAAGAAATAAACTTTTTTTTTACTTTTAGCCACTGACATTTTGATACACTATTTGCCTACTTATATAAATGCAGATATTAGTATGTGAACCTGTACAAATTACTTAACTGTTCTATATTTCAGTCTCCCAATTTGAAAAGTGGGTTTATAATAACTTATTCCCAGAGAGCCTGGATGGCTCCATTGGTTAAGGCTCCATTGCCTTTGGCTTAGGTCATGATCCAGGGATCCTGAAGTTGAGCCCAGCATCTGGCTCCCTGCTCAGCAGGGAGTCTGCTTCTTCCTCTCCCTCTGCTCCTCCCCTCTTGCTCATGCTTGTTCACTGTCTCTCCATCAAATAAATAAATAAAATTTTAAAAATAAATAATTTTTTAAGAAAAGTATACTCTCATGGGTTTTGTTCTGAAGATTAAATGAGACAGTGCATGCACAACATTTGGAATAGTGGCTGGTCCTTCTTAATTGTTCAGTGAGTTTGATCATTTTTACTGCTATCTTGGAAAAGAGAGTTCCTGGATGAGAGTACACAAAGAGTCAAGGCTCTGAGAAGCTTGAGGTGGAAGGAAGAGTGCAATGGGAGTAAAGGTAGTGATAGGAGACGAATTCAGTGATTCAGTGATTTAAGATGAGTTCAGTGATTAAGGTTGAGGCCAGGTCTAGCAGAGTCTTAATTACTACAGAGTAGTAATTCAAAGATAGTGGGAAATTTTGAATATGGGAATTTATAGCTAAAAATTATCAATATGACTTTTGAGTGAAGAGTAGATACTTTGCAAGTACTATTGAGAGCAGAAAGTCAGTTATGAGGTCTTTGTAAAAATACAGGTGAGAGATGGTAATGCTTAATTAGATCAGGAGGGAGGAGTATAGATGATGTAGTGATTAATACAGTGCAGTGACTAATACTACTGCACATTCTTGCACATGCCTTTGAGTCTTTATCAGTCAGTAATATTTAATTAAATTACTGCTATGTGCCAGGCACTTCTCTCTATATAAGGATATATTAATGCATTTATACTGAAAAGAAGCAATATGTAGAATCTATATGTGCCAGGTACTATACATGAGTCTAAGAAGAAAGAAAGGATAGAATTCTTGTTCTTAAGGTATGTGCAGCATACCTGGCAAAAAGTTACTAGGTAAAACAAAACCAAGCTGTAAATAATATGTTAGCAGCTGGAATGAAGTGCAGGAAAAAAAAAAAAATACAGGAGGGTGCCAACATAGCCTGGGAAGATCCAAGATTTCCCAGAGATATTTATACATAGAATTACACATGAGGACAGACTGCACTATAATTATCCATCTTTAAAATGAATAATTAAAATTTGACTGAATAATGTTTAGAATTTAAACATTATCATGAAATTTAAATTAGTATTTTTAAATTATTTCAGGAAAGGACAAATTTCTTACTATTTATAGTCACACAGCGGTGGCTGGCAAAGTGTTTGATTTATATTATATGATGAGTTGATGCACTTGATTTTCTAGGTAGTTCATATTCCTGGGCATAATACAATGTTTATTTTTTTTTTTTCTTCTCTGAGAAGAACCTTATCAAATTTCTTCTGGCACATCTCTCACTGTATCTTGGATAATGGATATTGGCAGCTAAAGACAGCAACTTTTGCCCCAGCTCCATACAAGCCCTGATGAGAAGAATATTTAACAAGAGAATGAACTGTAGATTTTCCCTTTTATACAAGAAACATGGTTATTTGGGTGTTCTTTCTGATCAAAGAGAATCGGGTTAAATAATTAAAAGAATTTTCAAAGTTGTATGATAGATTTTTTTAAGTAAATAAAATGCAGACTTTTAAAGAAAATGCAATATAGAGGATAAATTGGGAAACATTGATGAATTTTCAGAATCCTCATTGTTTTGTTGGATTGCTGGAACCATCACAAGAATAGCTTCCTAGAGAATACAGAGGTGTTCCACAGAGCTTAGTACAAAATTAATTGGGAAGACTTTGCCATATTAAAACAATTTACCTCTGTGAAAAATGCTGGTGGTATTTTGAAAAGGATTGCATTCAATGGTGAGGATGTGGAGAAAGGGGACCCCTCCTACACTGCTGGTGGGAATGCAAGCTGGTGCAGCCACTCTGGAAAACAGTATGGAGGTTCCTCAAAAAGTTGAAAATAGAGCTACCCTATGACCCAGAAATTGCATTACTAGGCATTAACCCCAAAGATACAAATGTAGTGATCTGAAGGGGCATGTGCAACCCAATGTTTATAGCAGTAATGTCCACAATAGCCGAACTATGGAAAAAACACACATGTCCATTGACAGATGAATGGATAAAGATGTTTTATATATTATGCAGTAATTAAAAAATGAAATTGTGCCATTTTCAATGACATGGATAGAACTAGAGGGTATTATGTTAAGCGAAATAAGTCAATCAGAGAAAGGCAATTATTATATGATTTCACTGATATGTGAAATTTGAGAAACAAGGAAGAGATCATAGGGGAAAGAGAAAAAAATGAAACAAGATGAAACCAGAGAGAGAGACAAACCATAAGAGATTACTCTTAATCTCAGTAAACAAACTGAGGGTTGTTGGAGGGGAGAGGGGTGGGAGAGATGGGGTGGCTGGTAATGGTCATTGGGGAGGGTAGGTTCTGCAGTGAACGCTGTGAATTGTGTAAGATGATGAATCACAGACTTGTACCCCTGAAACAAACAATACATTATATGTTAATAATAAATGTGTAGATTGTTTTGGTTAGACATTTTAACAATATTTATTCTTCCAACCCATGAGGATGGAATCTTTTTCCATTTTTTTGTGTCATCTTCAGTTTCTTTAATCAGTGTTTTATAGTTTTCAGAGTTCAGTTCTTTTATTTTTTGGTTAGGTTTACTCCTAGGTATCTTATTATTTTTGGAGCAATTGTAAATGGTATTGATTTTTTTTAAGATTTATTTATTTTAGACAGAATGTGTGTGCTTATGAGCATGGGGGATGGGCAAAGGGCGAGAGAGAAAATCCCAAGCATATTCCATGATGAACGAGGAGCCTGATGTGGTGCTTGATCCCAGATCCCTGAGATCATGACCTGAGCTGAACTCAAGAGCTGGTCACTTCACCAACTGAGCCACCAAGGTGCCCTCGGGATTGATTCTTTAATTTCTCTCTCTGTTGCTTATTTATTGGTGTATAGACGTGCAACAGATTTCTGTATGTTGATTTTGTATCTTATATCTTTTCTGAATTTATATACCACTTCTAGAAGTATCTTGGTGGAGTCTTTCATGTTTTCTATATAGAATATCATGTCATTTGTGAGTAGTGAAAATGACTTCTTTCCAATTTAGAAAAGTCTTTCTTTCTTTTTTTTTTTTTTTCCTTTTTGTTGTCTGATAGCTGGGGCTAGAACTTTCAGTACTATGTTAAATACCAGGGATGAAAGTGGACACCCCTGTCTTGTTCCTGACCATAGAAGGAAAGCTCTGTTTTTTTTCCCATTGAGGATGATATTAGCCATGGGTTTTTCATATATGCTCTTTATAAAGATGAGGTATATTCCCTCTAACCCTACATTGTTGAGGGGTTTTATCGTGAATGGATGCAATACTTTGTCAAATGCCTTTTCTGCATCTATGGAAGAGACCATAAGTTTCTTATCCTTTTTCTTTTATCAATGTGGTGTATCACATTGATTGATATGTGAATATTGAACCACCATTGCTGCACAGGAAGAAATCCCGCTTGATTGTGTTGAATGATTCTCTCAATGTACTGTTGGATTTGGTTTACTAGTATTTTATTGAGAATTTTTGCATCTGTGTTCATCAGGGATATTGGCTTATTGATTTTTTTAGTGGAGTCTTTATCAGGGTTTGCTATGCTAGCCTCCTAGAATTAATTTGGAAATTTTCATGCTTTTCTATTTTTTAGAATAGTTTGAGAAGAATAGATGTTAACTCTTATTTAAATGTTTGTGTGAGGCCATCTGGCCCTGGGCTTTTGTTTGTTTGTTTTTGGGGTTTTTTTTTTGATAGCTTTTTGATTACTGATTCAATTTCTTTGCTGGTTATCATCTTTTCAAGTTTTCTATTTCTTCCTGTTTCAGTTTTGTAGTTTATATGTTTCTAGGAATTTATCTATTTCATTCTGGTTGTCCAACTTGTTGGCATATAGTTTTCATAATATTTTCTTACAATTGTATTTCTGTAGAGTTGGTACTAGGTCAGAAATAGATCCATAAATCAACAGAGCATAATAGAACACCCAGAAACGAACCCACAACTATATGGTCAGTTAAGCTTTGACAAAGCAGGAAAGAATAACCAAGGGGGAAAAGACAGTCTTCAGGAAATAGTGTTGGGAAAACTTGACAGCCACATGCAACAAAAGAGTGAAACAAGACCACATTTTTACACTAAACACAAAAATAAATTCAAGATGGATTAAAGACATAAATGTGAGACCAGAAAGCATAAATATCCTAGAGGAGACCACAGTAAGTAACCCTTTTGACATTGGCTGTAAGAACTTCTTTATAAATATAACTTCTGAGGCAAGGGAAACAAAAGCAAAAATGAACTATAGGGACTTCAAAGTAAAAAGCTTCTGCACAGCAAAGAAAATAATCAACAAAACTAAAAGGCCACCTATAGAATGGGAGAAGATATTTGTGAATGATATATCTGATAAAGGATTAGCATTCAAAATATGTAAAGAATTATCCAACTCCATGCTCCAAAACCAAATAATCTAGTAAAAAATAGGAGGAAGATATGAATAGACATTTTCCAAAGAAAACATACAGATGGCCAACACGTACAGGAAAAGATGCTCATCATCACTAATCATCAAAACTACAATGATATATCACCTCATACCTGTCAGATGGCTAAAGCCAACAACACAGGAAACAAGTTTTGATGAGGATTCAGAGAAAAGGGAACCCCCTTTAATGGTTGCAGCTACTCTGGAAAATAGTATAAAGGTTCTTCAAAAAATTAAAGATAGAACCATCCTGAGATCCAGCAATTGCTGGACTAACGAATGGATAAAGAAGATAAAATTGGATGGAATATTACTCAACCATGAAAAAGCATGAAATCTTGCCATTTGCAACAACATGGTTGGAGCTAGAGTGTATTATGTTAAGGAAGACTGGACAGAGAAGGACCATACCACTTGATTTCACTCATATGTGGAATTTAAGAACCAAAACAAATGAGCAAACAGAAAAGAGAGAGAGAGAGAGGCAAACCAAAACATACTCTTAAGTGTAGAGAATAAACCAATGGTTGCCAGAGGGAGGGTGGGTGGTGGATGAGTTAAATAGGTGATGGGTATTTGGGGTGCACTTGTTAAAGATTTTATTTATTTATTTGTCAGAGAGAGAGAGAGAGAGCATGCATAAGTGCACAAGCAGGGGAATGGCAAGCAGAGGGAGAAGGAGTCTCCCCACCAAGCAAGGAGCCCAAAGTAGTGTTTGATCCCAGGACTCTAGTTTCATGACCTGAGCCAAAGGCAGATGCTTAACCAACTGAGCCACCAAGATGTCCTTAACGGGTGCACTTGTGATGAGCACCAGGTAATGTATGTAAATGTTGAATCACTATATTGTACACTTGAAAATAATATTACACTCTATGTTAACTAACTGGATTTTAAATAAAAAGTTAAAAATCAAAAAAAAAGAAAAGACAATCTAAGAAGAAAAACAAAACACAAAACTACAAAATCTTTCCAAGAAATAAAAATAAAACACTTTAGGTATTTAATCAATTCTCAAACATTAATTCTCATACATTTTTTATTCATTCTAGATAATAAAATTAATTGGAAATATTTAACAACTAGAAATATTAAAAAATTTAATTTTAGATTGATATTGCATTCTACTTAATTCAGTAGGTCTCTGAAGTAATCAGGAGGGTTCTTTGCCAATACAAAGCCAAAGATGATGCCTTAAAAATGCTGAACTCATAATATGATTTATTTTTTATTTTTTATATCTACACTTTGCCTTCTGATATTTAAGAACACAGCATGGGTTCCTATGATCTTTGTGATCTTGGGGAAATTACATAAACTCCTTGATAAAATGGAAATAATTATGGTACCAACCTCACCAGATTTGTATGATAATTTAAAAAGTCATGCAGATGAAAGCATTTAGTACTCTTGCGGGCTCATTATAGATCTACTGATTAATAATAAATGTATTCAATTACTATTAGGCAAAATAGTAAGATAAGTATGTAGGATAAATTACACCAGTATTTTTCAATTAACACTATTCATTTGATGTGCATAGAGATTTTTATTTTAATACAATCTGGACCCACTTCCAATCTAATTATTTCCTAGTTGCTGGAGGTGGCAGTGACCCCAAATTAACAGTTGCTATCTTGGATAATTTTTAATCTTTATACTTATTGTTAAGCCCCATGATAATGGAATTGAAACAGAGAGATAATATATTTGGTCCAAAATATGTGTTTTTTTTTTTTTTAATCTCCCAATCTTGTTTCCTAGCAATTACTTTTTTTTTTTTTTTAATTTTTTATTTTTTATAAACATATATTTTTATCCCCAGGGGTACAGGTCTGTGAATCACCAGGTTTACACACTTCACAGCACTCACCAAATCACATACCCTTCCCAATGTCCATAATCCCACCCCCTTCTCCCAAACCCCCTCCCCCCGGCAACCCTCAGTTTGTTTTGTGAGATTAAGGTCCACAATAGCCAAACTATGGAAAGAACCTAGATGTCCATCAACAGATGAATGGATCAAGAAGATGTGGTATATATACACAATGGAATACTATGCAGCCATCAAAAGAAATGAAATCTTGCCATTTGCGACAACATGGATGGAACTAGAGCGTATCATGCTTAGCGAAATAAGTCTAGCAATTACTTTTTGAAGTAGTGTTTTTACATGGGGATTGAGAAGTTATGTATACACATATATTTTCATGACATTTAAAATTAGTGTAAAATGGCAAAAACAAGATGGATTTAAAATAAACCTGAACCTAATCCTAGCTTAACCACATAGTAACATCAATTGACTTCATAGACTTTAATATTCTCAGAGTAAAAATTTAGGGCACCTGTGTAGCACAGGTGGTTAAATGTCTGCCTTTGGCTCAGGTCATGATTCCAGGATTCAGGAATAGAGTCCCACATCCAGCTTCCTGCTCAGCCGGAAGCCTGCTTTTCCCTCCGTTTCTACTTCTCCCCAAATCTGCTCAAGCTCTCTCTCTGACTCTCTCAAATAAATAAATGAAATCTTCCAAAAAATTTTTATAAAAAGTGAAATTTTAAAGTACACATATATAGTGAGAATTAGGTTAGATTACATATATATTGTGCTTAGAACTGTTGTTACAGTAATACAGGGAGTTGAGGGAAATTGGAAGGGGAGGTGAACCATGAGAGACTATGGACTCTGAAAAACAATCTGAGGGTTTTGAAGGGGCAGGGGGTAGGAGGTCGGGGTACCAGGTAGTGGGTATTAGAGAGGGCACGGATTGCATGGAGCACTGGGTGTGGTGCAAAAACAATGAATACTGTTACGCTGAAATGAAAAAAAAAAAGTGTGATTAACCTGGGGAATCTGGGTAGCTCAGACATTAAGTGTCTGCCTTCAGCTTGGGACATGATCCCAGGGTCCTGGGATTGAGTCCCTCACTCACCCTGCTTGTGTTTCCTCTCTCACTGTGTCTCTCTCTCTGTCAAATAAATACATAAATAAATCTTAAAAAAAAAAGTGTGATTTAACCTTTCCCTTTCTTCATTCCCTTTGAATTGAAGCCTTGTCACTCCTAGCTATATATCATTGGCAAATCCTTTCTTTAGTTTGCATGTACAATTAGGAAGATCTCATTAAGTTATTGTGGCAAATTAAGCAAAGTTTTTAATTGTAATTGTTTAAAAGTGGTAAACCATTATAAACCAAAAGTCACTATTTTAATCTTTCTCCTGCTTAGTGTTACATTAAAAAAAAATACACATTAAAATTACAAAGCACTGATCATAATGAAGATTAAATTATACTTATACTAAAATCTGAACTTTGTGGTGTTTTTCCCTCACTTCCTTGATTGTCCTTTTAGAAATCCAATTACTACATATTTTTCTGACTCAACAAACAAAACACCTAAGGTCTAATATTTCATCATTTTCAAAAATGCTGCATAGATAAGCATGTGTTAATTTCTTTAATATGTATTACATACCTTTTACTTTTTGAAATTAATGTTTTGGATGAAAATTAGTTTGATTGTACAACATATTAAGTATATTTCTCCAAGGGTATAAGAAATAAAAGTTAGAACTCTTAATAGCTCCTCATGGAAAATTGCTCAGGGTCGTGTCTGATAGGCAATCTACTATAGTTAATGAAATGTCTATGATAATTATTTTTAAAGGTCTATTTATTTAAGAGAGAGAGAAAGATTTATCATGAGTGGGGGAAAGGGCAGAGGTAGAGAGAAAACAGACTCCCCACTGAATAGGGAGCCAATATGGAACTCTATCCCAAGATCATGACCTGAGCCAAAGGTAGACGCATAACCACCTGAACCACCAAGATGCCCAATAAATAATCTTAAAGTTTTATTTATTTTATACTGAAGGGGAAGAGTGCAAAACAGCCCACATACCTCTACCCCTTCAAAGACCCTGCTTAAAAAAAATCAATAAAAAATAAAACAAACAAACTGAACATGTTTGCAATTCTATGCAGCTAATGGGGAGTTTATGGGATTTGATTTTTAAGATGAATATAAAGTTCAGAGTGAAATTGTTCCTGTTCCTGTGGAATGAATGGACAACTATTTTCCAGAATCCTTTTCCTTTTTGGATATACTGTAGCTTGAGAAAATGGAGATAATAAAAGAAAGGCAAAAGCATTAGGTTTACTGCAAGGCACTTATTGTTTATTTAGTGAACAGTAGTATCTGAAAAGGCATATGTGCTGACCCAAATAGATCCATATAGACATACTTTTCTATTTGTTAAAGAATGTCTTCTTGATCAGATGTTAAATACATTGGCTACCCTAACTGCATGATTAAGATGAATTTAGTATTCATTATATCAGACATTTTAAAAGGGGGAGACAAAAAAACTTCAAAATAGGTGCTAAAAACAAGAAAAGGAAAGAAGTTTTACCAGTCATCCATTTGTTCTGCTCTAAATCCCCTGGTCACTAGACCACCCCTTCTTGGAAGGAAATTGGTTGGCAATGAATGAGATTGTTAAAGGTATTAATCTTGGACATGGCTTCTCTAGCTTCCGTTCTCATAGTGTTTTTACTAGGCTTGCCATTTAATTCCATTTGGATCTTAACATACCTTCCTAAAAAACAAGATACTAATCTTAATCAGTTCTGCCTTCCATGAGGGACAAACTTTTTATATGATCCCTTCCCTCATTGGTTGCTGTCTACCAGAAATAGATCTGAACCTTTCAATTCAACTCCCTTATCATCTTAACTGCCCAAACGAAGACCTTGTCTTGAGTCTTACCTGGTGGATGAAAAATTATTTAAGTATCAATATCTAGTAGTAGTAGTAGTATTTAGTACACAGTATTTCTCTCTTTCTGTACAGTTTAAATGAAAACATGTTCAGCATATAACTGTGCCCCTGCTAGCATTCTTTTCTATCTCGTTTTCCAAGGGGAGGTGATTAAAAATATCAAGGCTGGTGAACAAATATCCATATATAAGCAGACATTTTTTCTTTCTTTCTTTTTTTTTTTTTTAAGATTTTATTTATTTATTTGGTAGAGAAAAAGACAGTGAGAGAGAGAACACAAGCAGGGGGAGTGGGTGAGAGAGAAGCAGGCTCCCTGCTGAGCAGGGAGCTGGACAAGAGGCTCCATCCCAGGACCCTGGGATCATGACCTGAAGGCAAATGCTTAAGGATGGAGCCACCCACGTGCACCCATTTCTTTCTTTCTTGCCTACCCCTAGCCCTGCAGCTGGGATGATCACACAGTATTCTAAGAAATGGTTGACACTTCAATAACCTAATGTAGTTAATTATTCTTTATGCAATTTTTTTGAGATTGTTTCTGCTTCAGTTTATAGTGTCTGCTTGTATTAGGCTCTGATAATTAATACAGTCCTTTTTATTCTCCTGAAGAACTTTTAAGACAGGAAATACAATGTATTGTCCATGCATGAATTACTTTTACATTTCTATAGTTTTCATGCTGTCTTCAGCATCTTTTCATCCATCTTTTAATGTATTAGGTTAATATTTATTTAATTCTTGTTAACCTTCTCAGTACAACTGATGGTTTTCCCACTTCTTGTCCATTATAGGTACAGAAATTTTTCTCATCTTCACAGATCCTTTTAATTTGTTTTGTGTGAGAGAAGCCCTCTAATCTATAGTATTTTTCCTTTCTTTTAATTTTGTTACTTAGTTCATCTTTTTCACTCTAGCTAAGCTGGTTTATTCGCTATATGTTAAAAATGGCACTAGGCATTTATACATTAAAACATCCCCAGAATATGTCCAGGAGGGAACTAAAGTTAGCATTTAAAATTCTAGGTCGGTTATGACACTGGAAAAGAAGGTACCTGTATTAGGATGGCATTCTGTCTGGATGTTGGACAATAACCAGGTTGAGGAAAGTTTATTCCTGAGGCTGCTAAGTTTGGTGAATAAAAAGCTAAATAGTGAGAACACAGCATTCGTACTCAGTCCAAGATTTCTTAACTGCTATGTGCACTGGCAATATTTGTGTGTCTTTACTTCCAAACAAGATAATAAAAGTTTGTTAAACACTTTTTTCAAAAAAAGGAGAACCCTAAGAAAACTAGGAATCTTTAATAATCAGGTTTCTAGGAGAAAAAGAAATTAAGAAAGTTCTGAAGCTAGGTCATAGTAATTATAGACTGTCTCTTTAGCTGATTACTTAGTGCCATTTTTTTTTTTTCTATTTCCATTTACTCTGTATATTTGAATTTCTGAGAGTAAAACCTTGAATTAGTTTGTTCTGGGTGGTCCACAATTTTAATTACAATGTATTTGGAATAAAGGCAGTTATTTGGAATGGCAAAATAATGTGTAAATGTGTATTTATACATTCTGGTATCTGTCAAATACCTAGATATGAAGTTTAAATGTTAGATTTCTATATTAACTGCATGATTCTGTTCATTTTTAAATGTGCTAAAACTCATTTTCAAATTAATTAAATTACTTGCCACAGCCACATGACTGTGTAGTGAGAAGTCAGGAATAGGTTTTAGATCTGAAAACTTCCTATCTATATTGGCTAGTCTTTCTCCTTTACTTTCTTAACCCTCTAAACTATTTCAGCTTTCATTTATGATCTGTTCTAGAATTACTGAGAATTGATGGTTTTAAGGAGATTTCTTTCCCCAGCTCCTAGACAAGGAGGTAGAATGTAAATGCAAATGAGTAGGGAATAATTTGAAGGGAAGAAATACCATATTTCCCAGTCCTTGATGGGAAAAGTAAACTTGATGATGGAAGAACCTCATCTTAGGAAAAGGGTGTAGCCTGATGAAATTGAATTAAATAAAATGAGAAACAATGAAAATTTCTTGTAATAACATAATCACCATTTATTTGGTCAAGTTATTTCAACTGTTTAAGGCTGACAAAACATCTTGAAAATGAAAAGAATATATTTACCTCCTATTTATTGGATAGATTATTTAGAATAATGCATGCAAAGCACATTATTTAGGTATAAGGATATATAAATATGCTAGCAACATTATAATAATTATCATTAAAACAAAATTTTCATTAGTTTATCTTCATATACACAGTTCCAGCTGATACATGTTTATCTGCAATTCTGATAAATGAAATGGTGATAAGAGAATGGAATGGTAATTTAGCTGTCATTTATAATAATGGTGATGCTTATATCTGGTATCTTTTGGTTCATGCATGTAAATTTCATTTTTTTCCCAAATACAGAAAGCAACTTTTTTGAAGTAAACTCTAAAGCACTGATGTATATAAGCATGTACTTACAGACACACATATACACATCATATTTTACACATAGATCATATAATAACCAATTTAGCATCGGAAGTGTGTTCTATTATAAATATCAGAAAACTCTAATATGATGACTTAAATGTGAAATTGAGATTTTACAACTCAAATATTCAGATAATCAAATACTTTTAGGGTTCTACTCTTCTTCATTGGTGTGTTTGGATTTTTTTCCTCATTCATGTCACATCTTGTCCACTAGGCTACTATCATATCTCCAGGTCTTATATCTCTATTTTAGAGTGTGAGAAAGAGAAAGACAGAATCAGCACCAGCAGCTATTTGTTTGCTGAGCGTTGGACTGAACTATTTATGGTCATCCTATCTGTAAGAGAACTTCAGAAATCCAGTATAGCAGGCACAGAAAAAGAGAAAGGAATTGCAAAAGGACAGTGGGTTAGTCAATGTACAGAATGGGCACGACATCAAATTAATGCTGAAATCGAGTATAATTGAAATAGTAAAATGAGAATTAATATCGAGAAGACTGGAGGCTTCTCATTTCTTATACTTGTCATTGTAAACATTTAAAAGTAGAAGACCAAAACTATTCATTTGATAAATTATGCTTGGACATAAGAATATATTAAATGCTCTTTGAAGATGCAAAATTATAGAAGTTAATATTCTTTTTTCTTTTTTTATATGCATTTAAAAAATTTTATTTCACTGATCCAGAATTCATTGTTTATGCCCCACACCCAGTGCTCCATGCTATACGTGTCCTCCATAATAACCACCACTAGGCTCACCCAACCCCTCACCCCTCTCCCCTCCCAAACCCTCATTGTGTTTCTCAGAGTCTACAGTATCTCAGGATTTGCCTGCCCCTCTAATTTCCCCCATCTCACTTCTCCTCTCCATCTCCCAGTGTCTCTATGTTATTCCTTATGCTCCACAAAAAAGTTAATATTCTGATTTGGTTTCATTCTGTTTTGAAAAAGGTAGACATTCTACTGAATGTTTGAAAGAAGGGCTTTTCCCCTGTATCTTATAACATGAGGATTTTAATGCTTTATATGTTCTTTCTGAAATCTATAAAAATATGTACATGTATAGAATTTTTCATCTGTTAGGGTTTTGGTGAAATAGGAAATAAGAAAGTAACTAAATTTGAAGGGTTTTACAGTAAGTTGACCGAGGAGAGGCTATCAGTATTCTTCGGCAAAATACTAATACTAAAACAAAACTAAACCAGTATTTTAAAACTTGCATAAAATAATGCATTTGTGGCTTTCTTTCCTAACTGAAAATATTTTCATTTTGAAACATTATGTGAAATTTCATATTCACAATGGCTGATACAAAAACAGAAAATGCAGAACACATTTTGTTTGTAAGTATTAGCATTTTCTTTAAGGAAAAAAAAGGATTATATATGTCTATCCAGGAATTAAGTCACAATGATACATATTGAGGCAGATCACAATATCGCTACTAGAAAATATGAGAGACAGAAATAATAGTAACTACAAAAAATTAATCCAATAAATTAGGAAATAGATATTGAATAAGTTAGTCATTAAATTTTTATTCATTCTTATTTATTATCATAAATTTCTCTATCATATTCCAGCACAATATATCATAAATGTTGGAGTCAAAGTGGAGAAAATATGTATTATTTATTGCCAAAATTATTACTAATAAATCAGAGGTTTTTATTTTTATTTTTTATTTATTTATTTTTTAAATTTTATTTATTTGACAGACAGAGATCATAAGTAGGCAGTGAGGCAGGCAGAGAGGAGGAAGCAGGCTCCCTGCCGAGCAGAGAGCCCGATGTGGGACTTGATCCCAGGACCCTGGGATCATGACCTGAGCAGAAGGCCAAGGCTTAACCCACTGAGCCACCCAGGTGCCCTTATAAATCAGACGTTTTTAAAGTCGACTTATAAATTCAGGAATAGTCAGATAAAGTTTAGTATGGAAGATCACAATGTTATGAAAGGTTTAGAATGACTTTTAAGATGTAGTTCAATGTGTCTGGAAGATATTTCAAAAAAACATTTTTATTGTTTTGATGATTGAATTTTAAATACAGGAAATTGATTAATAACTTATAAAAATGACAAAACAGCTATCCTATCCTATCTTGGTAACATTTAATTTTATCTTTGATATGTCATTTATAAGTAAGTTAAAATGATTTACTATGATCTAGATTTCATACCAGTAGACAACATTTTGTAAAATCAGTTAACTATTTTACATTATTTATTAGACAATTCTACATTTATAGAAAAAAATTGACTTCATAATTTTGACTCATTTGAAGTACCTTATTCTATAAAATTCTAATTTCCAAAGTTTTCAGTCTTAAGAGATTGTTATGTAAACAGTAATAGTAAAATTATCCATTTGAAAGCACGTGGAAGAGATTAATGTGGCAGCTTTGTATGTAGAAAATATAAAAATAACTTGGAATTTGGAAATTATGAGTTTATGTTGCTCTACAGGTACTTGTGTATTTTATGATCTTGAAAAAGTCACTTTTAATAATAATCATATTTATAATATAAGAATATTAATAGAGGAGAGTAGTCATTACGTTCTAACTTCCAGTTAGAAGATAAATAAATGCTAGGGATATACTGAACAGCATGATGACTATAGCTAACATTGCTATATGATATATAGGAAAGTTGTTAAGATAATAAATCCTAAGAGTTCTCATCACAAAACAAAACAAAACAAAAAATTTTCTTTTTGCTTTCTGTTTTTATATATCCAGATGAACTTGGATGCTAAATAAACTTATTGTGGTAATAATTTCACAATATATATAGCTATACTATAGCTATATATAAACCACTATACTATATACCTTAAACTTATACTATAGTCATGCATGTCAATTTTGTCTCAAACTGGAAAAAATAATATTAATGACTCAGTTTTAATGTTTTAAGTAGCTCTATTTTAATAATGTATGAGACACTGTGGTTACAATAAAGAGCTAGTTGGGCCTACACATATGAGGGTAGTTTATATTATTTTTAGACTCTTGTCAAATTTCAGTGAAAAGGAAATACTTGATTCTGCCCATAATTTTTTCTCACCAAAATTGGTCTGAATGACCATGAATAAAAACAGTGTTTAGGTCAAAAGAGCCACTGTTTTTCTTTAGCCAATTCTAGCTGCACCACCACAGCCACTAATAAAAGAATGAATGATGAATATAAAGTTGGACTTCTTCAAATTCAAGACTCTGTCTTCCTTTTCTGAGAAGCAAACATGCAAATTATGTTTATTTCTTGTGATTAACCCATGACCCATGTTAATTACCCATGCTTTACTAATGCTCTTTGTTAGTTCATTAGATTTGTTAAAAAGTAACTAGAGAGAGAAAATAATGAAAAGGTGAACTGAAGTCAAACACAATTTCTGCTTTAAGAAAGGGTCTTGTTCATCACAGCAGGTTTACCTCAGAATCCCATTAACTTTGAATCTTTCTGTAAAGACACAGCTTGTGTTTAGCAGTCTTCTAATATCAGAAAAACAGAGACAAAGTGTGTGTGTATGTATGTGTGTGGGAAAGAGAGACAGGGATATTAATTTAGTATAACCTATTAAATGATTTTTTCCAAATTTTTATCTTTTCTCTTTTGACTATATTTTACTTGTATTTTGACAGTATTAGAATTAATTTTTTTAGAATTAATTTTATTTCACTTAGTTTGTTGAAACTGCTTAACGTTAGAATTTTTACTTTGTAAAGAGAACTTGTAAGAAAAAATTATCTCAGTAAAGTGAGTATAACTAATAATACATAGAAAATTGGGGAATCTGTTTCTGACTGTGAATAATCCTGCATGCACAATGAATTGAAAGTTATTATGTTCTCCAATACAACTTTTTTTTTAACTCAACAAAGCGCAAGTTTTGTTCATTTTAAAAAGATTAATAAAAACGATGAACTCTTAGCAAGACTGATTAAGGAAAAAGAAAAAAAAACAAACTACAATTTTACAGTATCAGTTTACAGTTTACAAATCAAAACAACTGTTTATCTTTATCAAAAGTAGATGTTTAATCTAGAAAAATACAAAAGATAAGGAAAAGAAAAAACCCTGCATATATAAAAAACATTCACTTCTCAGTTACTTGTTAATTCTGTGAAAATGATATGTTACATGCTATTTTATATTAAGCTTTTCTCCTTCAGTGATACCCAGTGGAAATTACTAAAGAATATCTTATGTAGGGCAAATTTATTATTTTTAAGTCTATGAAAACATAAATTATTACTGTTCTTTACTGATTTTTAGTCACTTTGACTCTGGTTTATGGTCTCTGAAAAATACTTCAAAAAGTATAGGGGCTCCTGGGTGGCTCAGTGGATTAAAGCATCTGCCTTCTGCTCAGGTCATGATCCCAGGGTCCTCATGATCCCAGGGTCCTGGGATCGAGCCTTGCATTGGGCTCTCTGCTCAAGTGGGGAGCCTGCTTCCTCCTCTCTCTCTCTGGCTGCCTCTCTGCCTACTTGTGATCTCTGTCAAATAAATAAATAAAATCTTAAAAAAAAAAAACTAGCTTATAAAAAGTATAGTTGTAATTTATCCTTATATACTGATATTTTGTTTCTGGAGTATAGTTCTCAAGAAAAGAATTGCTGAAATGAAAAGTTTGAATATTTGATTTTCATAAAAATTGCCCCTCTCTTTTAGAAGACATTGTGTATTTTCAACTTTTTAATTCAAGTTTTCTAGATTTTTAAAAAATCTGATTACATCTTTGGTTTAATTAGTACAGTTTTCTCCTTCAGAGTTAACAATAATGAACATATTGATATCCCTTTGTCAGTTTAGAATTTTCTGTCTACTGTTTAAGATTTTGTTTATTTCTCCTTAATTTTGTATCTTTTTCTTGTCTCTGTTCTTCAAGCACTTGGTATATTTTCAACATTGATTATTCTTTTACTCTCATTGTGATTTTTTCATTTCTATGATGGTTTTATTTTATTCCTCAATATTTTTTCTTGAATTACTCTATTTCATTTTGTTCTTTTATTAGTGCTTCCATAAACTTTTTTTCTGTGTCTCTTTATTTTTTTTAATCCACAATAATACACACTCATGCTTCCTTTGTGGCAATGCCTTTGAAGTAATGTTCTCTCTTTAGCATACATTTATAGTTTGTCTGTATTTTTTTTACCTAATTGAGATACCTCTTTCTCTCTCCCTCTCTCTCTCTATATATATCGATACCAATATCAATATATATTTCAGTATATGGTGTACCTTAATAGTGAGCATGTATACTCCCATAGAAGGAAAAGATGCATTAGAAGTCTGTCCAATTTTTATGTAAATGAAGTCTATAGAAATGTGTTATTTTTCACAATTGAAATAGTAACCAGATACACAAGCAACTGGTAAATATATGTTCACTATCACAAAGGAGAAGCTGATGACCCAGGAATAAGTCAATGTTGAGAGAGAACAAGTTTCAAAGCAAAATTTGATTTTTAGGTTCAAGAAAAATGAGGAACTAGAAGAATGTTTTTTGGATAAGAAGTAGAAAAGATTGTCACTTTTTTTTTTTTTTAATTTGACAGAGATCATAAGTAGGCAAAGAGGCAGGCAGAGAGAGAGGGGGGAAGCAGGCTCCCTGCTGAGCAGAGAGCCAGATAAGGGGCTTGATCTCAAGACCCCAAGATCAGGACCTGAGCCAAAAGCAGAGGCTTAACCCACTGAGCCATGTAGGTGCTTGTCAGTGTTTTTTAAATACAGTTTTAGAGTAGTGTTCATGATAAATAAAAGCCAACTAAAAAATTTGTATAGGGAAGGGAGAGTAAATTCAGTGTACTGATAGAGGGAAGACATGCAAATATAACAGAAAACTAGGACTGGATTTAAGAAAAATAATTTGCTACACTTATTTGTAGTCTTTTTTATGCTGTCTGCTTTCAAAGTATGTTAAAACAAAGCTGGTTATTTGAATAAATAAATATTCAAATGAGTTTCCTTACTCAGGTTACTTAGTACTAAGTATTCATCTCTATTACCTCCCAGATTCTTTCACTGGAACACATTTTACACTTCAAAGAGTGGCTATCCCCTTTTCTATGGAGGATTGTGCCTAGTTTTGTGATTCTAACCAAAACCTAAATAGGTCAAAGTCTTTATGCAGCCCATTTCAGTATCACCATGGAAACATCACTCCATCAGTGAGATAATGAGCTGATAATGAAGATAGCAGTTGAATAATGGACCAAGCATAAACAGAGATATACCCAAGAGGCTTTTGTAGAGAACTAGCAATGACAGCAACCAACATTCCACATCATTCATGTGCACTGATGGAACAAATTATACACAGTTCTAACATCATGGTATTATTTTTGAGTATTGCTAGCTTTGGTACCGATTTGTGATATTCTTTGCATGATACAAAATTGAGTTTTTATTATCCCTTTGGCATTCTGACTTGAACTTTCAGGTCATAGGAGCCAAATAAACCAAAGTGATTACATTGGATGACATAAGGTATCTGATAGATCCCAAGGCTCATTTCTTCCCATCTATAGAGTATGTAAACTTTAAATGGCTGAACTATGTTCAGGAGAACAGCAACAACTTGATTAGATCAGTAATATTCTATGGTAGTTCTTTAGTATGTATCAGAGTAGGTATATCTGGTTACATAATAATTTATCCTAGCTGAAACATTAATGGGATATATTGGCTAGATTAATGAAATACGAGATTAGGGGGATCTGGGGGTTGTTTTGTTCCAACAGCTAAAGTATGTCATCATTATCTTATTTTTTTCCATCTTTTTCTGTTACTATCTGCCATTTCATCTGAAGACTGACTTCTTATTAGAATTACAAGATGTCTGCCAAGAGCTCCCAGGTCTTCATTATTCTATAATTAACTAAAGGGTAAGATTGCCAAATGAAATATAGGATACCCAGTTAAATTTGAAGTTGTGATAAACAGATTTTTTTTTTTTTTTTAGTTTAAGTATGTCCTTTGAAAAATTCAGATTTAAGTGGTCATTCTATATTTTTATTTGCTAAATCTGACAATCTTACTAAAGGAAACAATGTGATTTTGCTTTTAGAAATTCAAAACATGAGGAAGCTTTTTTCAGAAGTTCCCACAAAATATTTTCTCATGTCTCATTTTCTCAATTTTGTCATATGCCTATAACTGAATGAATAATGGTTGTCAGAAGATGAGATTTTGCAGGTTCTGTTTAGCCTGAACTGCATGTTGCTCTAAATTTCTGGAAAAATGTAACTAGAATACACTAATAATTTGAATAGCTATGAGGAGAAGGTTACTGACTGTCGAGGAATTAACAATAGAAGTTATATTCCAAGATATAATGTCAGAGGCAATATAGTGTTGTTTTAAAGAATATGGAGATTGAAGACACACTGTGGAGCTTCCATATATTTGCTTTGTAACCTTGGGCAAACTTCTTTTTTTTTAAAGATTTTATTTATTTATTTGACAGACAGAAATCACAAGTAGGCAGAGGCAGGCAGAGAGAGAGAAGGAAGCAGGCTCCCTGCCAAGCAGAGAGCCTGATGTGGGGTTTGATCCCAGGTCCCTGGGATCATGACCTGAGCCGAAGGCAGAGGTTTTAACCCACTGAACCACCCAGGTGCCCCTTGGGCAAATGTCTTCACCTCTCTGTGTATCTGTCACCTCATTTCTCACTAGCATTATAATAGTATCTACATCATAATAGTTTTTTATTTAATGTATATGAAGCACTTAAAAGGTAGTTTGCATATAGAAAATGTATGATAAGTAGCATATCTCAAAAATAATATATTGGAAAATCTACACGTGAGTTATTAATCCATAACTTTAGAATTTGTGAAGAGTGTCCTTAAAACTTAATGACTCCTTCTCACATATCTTATTGGAAGAACATTTTTGGAGCTGTGGACATTAATTTAGACATGTGGGTACTCAATTGTATAACTTTTTTTTCTCATTGCTAATAAATGAACATGAGATTTACCCACTTAATAGATATTTGTGTATAATACAGTATTGTTAACTGCAGGTATTATGTTGTAGATCTCTGGAATATCCTTATCTTACATGACTAAAAATTTATGCTTGTTGAACAATAGTTCCACTTTACCTCCTCTCTCTGTCTCTGACAACTACTATCCTATTCTCTGCTTCTATGAGTTTGACTTTTGGATACATGTAAGTGGAATCTTTGCAGTATTTGTCCTTTCGTGACTGATGTATTTCACTTTGCATAATGTCCTACAGGTTCATCTAATTTGTCACATATGGCAGAATTTCTTTCTTTCATTTTCTGTATATGCCACAAATATTTTTTTTAAATTCATTCACCCATTTTAAATAAATCCATTTAAATGTCCATCCAAATGGACATTTAGATTGTTCTCATATCTTGGGTATTATGAATGATGCTGCAATGAACATGAGAGTGCAAATGTGTCTTTGAGATTCTGATTTCAGTTATTTTGGATATATGGGACTTATGAATCACATGGTAGTTCTATTTTTAGTTTTGTAAGGAACCACCATACTGTTTTCTGTAGCTACTATATCATTTTCTATTCTCCCCAACAGTGCACAAGGGTTATAATTTCTCCACATCATTGCCAAAATTTATTAAGAGTATAGTATTGGCATAAAGACAGACATATTGACCAATGGAATAAAATAGAAAGCCCATAAAGGTGCTAAGAATATATAGTGCGGGAAAGGATAATCTTTTCAACAAATGGTCCTGGGAAAACTGAACATCTACATGCAAAAAAATGAAACTGAATTCTTATCTTTCACAATACACAAAAGTCAACTCAAAATAAGTTAAATACTTAAACTTTGAGACTATAACACTGGAAGAAAACATAGGGGGGAAAGCTTCTTGTTTGCGTTAATAATGACTTCTTGGATATGATACCAAAAACATAGGCAAAAAATCCAAAAATAGACATGGGACTATATCAAACTAAAAAGCTTCTGCACAGCAAAGTTAATGATCAACAAAAAGTGGCCAACAGAATGGGAGAAAATATTTCCATACAATATATCTGATAAGGAGTTAATATCTGAAATATATAATGAATTCTCAAAACAAACAAAACAAAACAAAAAATCCACAAATAATATTAATAAAAATGGGTAAAGGACTTGAAAGACATTTATCTAAAGAAGACATACAGAAGGACACTGAGTATCTGAAAAGGTGCTTAACATTGCTAATCACCAGAGAAATGCAAATTAGAACTACAATAAGGTATCACCTTATAAGTATTAGGATGGAGAGTATCCAAAAAACCAAATGTCATTGTTTTATAATAATTTCTGTATATCATAAGATTGAATTATTCAGTTATGTCAATTATGTTATGATAATTATTATTCAATTACTCAAGTGTGTCTTAATTTCCTTGTAATAATAATAATTTCCTTACAATAATTATTTGGATAGCCTCATGTACATGGATGTACATTAAGGTTAGTTGGAAATTAGACATTGTCAGAAGAACATAATGAGAGTATAATAAACTCAGTGTTGTTTAAATTTCTAGTATCCTGTCGTATATATGGTAGCAAAGAAAGATAGCTCCATATATATTATTCTGCTTTTCTTTGAAGTTACCATATAATATAGTTATTAGATATCTAATGCAGGCCAAAAACCTAGTCTATACTTAGATATTACCTTTGTCTACTCAGGCTGTTGTAACAAAATAGCAGATAATGGATGGCTTATAAACAATAGCAATTTATCTCCCAGTTTGGGTCACTGGAAAGTCCAAGATGAAGGTGTTGGTGTTTGATATCTGGTGAGCTCCTTAGACAGTTGTCTTTTTGAGGTAACCTCACATGGTTTAAGGTGGTGCAGGAGACTCTGGTATATCTTTTTTTTTTTTTTTTTTTTTTTTTTTTTTTTTTTTTTTTT
>NC_081558.1:131500399-131551168 GCF_022355385.1 Mustela nigripes | reverse complement strand
GAGCCCGATGTGGGACTCGATCCCAGGACCCTGAGATCATGACCTGAGCCGAAGGCAGCGGCTTAACCCACTGAGCCACCCAGGCACCCCTGGTATATCTTTTATAGGGGCATCAATCCCATTTCTGATTAACTCCCCCAAAAACCTTATATCCAAATACCTTTTTATTGGGGGATGTTTTTTCAACATATGAATTTAGTGTCTTCATTTATTTCTAGTTGATCCATTATTCCCTATGAAATCACTGCCTCTAGGTGGTTTCAGTAGCAGGCATGGCATGGGAGTTCTTTGGGAACATTGGAAGAGCAAATCAAAACTCTGCTAGAATTATTTTAATGTTTTATGTACAATCTTTGCTTGGAAGACACAAGTAAATTTCCATGCTTTCAATGTCTGTTCCTTTAACCTGGTCCTGTGTTCATGGAATGGAATAATTGAAAGAGAGTATTGTCATAGAAGAGGAGTGCGACAATGAAAAAATACATAATCTTTAGATCTATAACATGTCCTCTAGATTCTTTTGGACTGGTGTGCTCTGCAATGGATTTGGTTCCATCCCATTCCTGGGCATTTAGGTAGTATGTGTCTGATGTTTGTTGCTGGATTATCTTGGATCTTATCTCTCTTTTACATTAATTTGGGTTACTAATTCTTCCTTACTAGTAATTTTTTCTGCTACTTCGTCATCATTTGGCCCTTATCTTTGAATGTCTGCCACTTCTGCATTTGGGTTCTTGCCTGAGTTGTCTTCAGCTTCACTTCACAGTGACTTTTACCTTTTTAGCCAAAACACATTTATAGAAGTCGTCTTGGCTCTCAGTTTGGTTCCTTCTATTGACTCGAAAAAGCATGTGCAGATTTCTGGGTCTCACTATGCTAAATGAAGGGTATTCAAGAGTGCCAGCTAATTGATCTTGCCAAATAACAATGCTGATCTTCCCTTTTTCTCCACTGATGTTGGAAAATAACGTTGTACAGAGTGTCTCCTTCACAAATCTCAGATATGGAGTGTCCAAAGATGTGTGAAAGCCTTTACTCTCAGGTTTGAAATATGTTCAAGTCAGATTAAGACATCAGCCTAGATTCTTGCTTTTATATCTGTGCATAAAACCCCTGAGTGCAGGCCAGGTGGTATTTCCTGGTTAAGGATTCCCTTAGGTTAATCTCTGTGAGCAGGTCTGCAAGGCCTAACTCTTAGAAATGCAAAGAATATAAAAAAATAGAAAATATTTGATTTCTCATAAATCTTTATACTCAAAAACTCATTTTCTTTTTTTTTTTAAAGATTGTATTTATTTATTTGACAGAAAGAGCACATGCAGGGGGAACAGGAGAGGGAGAAGCAGGCTCCCCACTGAGTGGGTCTTGATCCTATGACCCTGGGTTCATGACCTGAACTGAAGGTAGACGCTTAACTACCTGAGCCACCCAGTTGCCCCAAAAGCTAATTTTCTATTGTTTGCCATCCCACATAAAAAGTTCCAATCATGCATATAATTAATGAATTACTTGGGATATTGAAAAATACAAAAGACAAATTCAATACTGATATGTATACACACGTGCACACACACACAAACACATATGTATTTTAAGGTGTTTCCTCTAGTACATCAATAGAGCATAATTATCAGCTGGTACACATTTTTGTAGGAAACATGATAACATTTAAAGGTAAATTTGCCAGAAAGGCTAAAAAAAGAAAAAACTAAATGTCAAAGAGCTTGCTAGTGGCAGGTAAGTGGAAGCAATCCTTAAGGTCAAGTTTCCTTATCTAACACAATATCCATAAAGATTGCTTTGATGGGCTTTAAAAGAGTATTTTTATTTTATTTTATTTATTTTCTTTTTTTTAGGACAAAGTTTCCACAGGTTTGATTAGGCACTCAAAGTAGCTAAAAACAAAGAAGTTTTACAAATTCTTCTCTAAATTGCTTAATCTCACAAATTTCTCAACAATGAGTAAGTTTGGGGAAATATCTATGGAATACCCATATATTTTATCCCTTATCTGAAAGATGGTCAAGAATTTACTTATAAAAATGAATGAGAGGCCTAGAGCTAGAAAGAAAGACAATCTTAGCCAAACTCTGTGTCAAACATATTTTATATTTGAAATTTTATTGACATATTATAGTTTTAATTTTGATTTTTGCATAAGAATTTCTCTTTTGAAATACTATTTTTGCTACTTATTGTCAGAGACATGGCACAAAATCTTTCTAAGTCTCAACACTTGCAGCTGTAAGATGACCTAGATAGATGGTATATGAGATATATGTAAATAATGTTTTATTTGTAGAATATAAAATGCATTGTATTCTTATGAAGAATATACTCAGTTGAAAAGAAATCTGCTGTTTCTTGAGTATGTATATAGCACTCTGAAGACACAAAAAGTATTATTTTTTGTTAATTGCTAGACAAGCTAATTAACTCTATTTTGTAAAATAAGCCAAATATCAAATACTCAAGTGATAGGATTTAAATCCTATTTACAGTAAAAAATAATGTTATTTGTTAAAGTACACTAAGCATGAGATCATTCTACTTGAAATTAGATTTTAACAGACATGAGGGATATTGCATATATATGACATGGAATATCTTAATGGTGATGTTATTTTAAGTGGTTTTCCAAATTCGAAATAACTTTAAGGAAAACACAAAGATGTAATATATCTTCTAGAGTAGATCAGTATTAAGCACATATCATTACATAGCTTTTTTTTCCCCCAAATTACTTAAAAGGATGCTTGTTATATTTAATTTTTTGTCACTAGATGGCATACTGCATGTAAAAATGAAGAACTTATGAAATTGAGAAGATTAAACTTATGGGAAATAAATACAAGTATGTAAATTGTTAGAGAATACCATCAAGTTCAAGTAACGATAGCTATGAAGGAAACTAAAATTCATTATGTATGACTTTACTGCAATGCTATTTTTGTTATGACAATTTAATGATTTAACAATTTTTGAAATAATCAAAAATTTCATTTTAATCACTAATATGTATATAATTCATAAATATCATTAAATTTTAGTATAGAGTTAATGTAGAAGGTCATCACATTAAAATAAGTATCAAATGAATGAAAGTAATTTAGTTCAGCAAGAACAACAAAACTATTTTAAGAGGAAAATATATTTATATCATTTAATGATGAATACTCAAATTGTTTCAATCACTCACCTGTGTTATTTATTCAAAAATTGCTAACAGAAAGATTTTTTTATTATAATTTACTCCAACCTACATTAACTTTGCTGTCATTGTCATTAAAGGGAAAGAGATGAGGAGTTGTATTCTGATTATTTAGTGTTTTATGTAAACTACCTCTAATACTAAGTTTCTTTTTTTTTTTAAAGATTTATTTATTTATTTTAGAGAGAGTGAGCAGAGGAGCTGGGGTGTGGGGTGCAGAGGGAAAGGGAGAGAGAGAATCCCATGCAGACTCTCCACTGAGCATGAAGCCTGATATGGGGCTGGATCCCAGGACCCTGAAATCATGACCTGAGCTGGAACCAAAAGTCAGATGCTTAACTGACTGAGCCACCCAAGCACCTCTCTAATGCTTCGTGTTAAAGCAACAGTATGCCTGCCAATGATTTTTTTTTTCCCCCTTATTTGGGCAGTGCTCCGGGGGAGCAAGGTATCTCTTTTCTATGTAGAGTACCTTGACTTAGGCCAGAAGATATAGCCACAGCGTTGACAGGTTGTTGACTGAAAATTTAGCTGGACTTATAAACTAGGCCTAAATTGCATTCTGCAGAGTTACCTGGACTTTTGTCCTGGCAGCCTAGACTTCTAAAGGAAAGATACAGAGCTTGACAGTCTCCTTAAAGGTTAAGATAACTGACCCGGAGTCACCTTCACTGTCTTCTAATGAATGGGCTCAGACCCAGTTACTCAGTTCAGATTCAAGTGGGTAGAGAAATAGGGCACAAGGGCACACATTTCTGTGAGGGTAGTTAGAAAGAATTCATAGTTCTCTTTAATTTGCAACATTTACCCTCTAGCCACAGTTATTTATATAACTCTTACATGTAAAATACTCTTCCTCCCTAGAAGATGTAAAGATTTATCTCATTAGTCATCACACTCAGATCCAATTTCATGTATATCAGGAGATACAGGTATGGAAATTATTCTATAGGTGTGGCTTCTATTGGCTTAAAAACATGAACTAAAATTAAAAATGTTTTTCCTTCCCTACACTAAAAGAAGGAAAATGGGAGGCACATAGACATCAATATTTGACAGCAATTCTGAAATCTCTGAATAAATACTGCCAGTTACTTGATGAGGGCTCAATTTTGCTCCCTGGAAATGGTTTTGTATAGCTCCTGGTTTCGCTCTCTGAGTTCTTGGCTCTTTCACATTGGAAACATTTCAGATTTGCAGCTGCATAGCTTTCTCAGCCCAGGCCATGCTCAGGGATGGGTGTAGAGGCCACTCTTCATTTTAAACTCTCTATATCTTCCAGCTCAAGTGGATTATTCTTTCAAAAACTTTGTGAATTTTTTTATGCTATTTATTTTTAACTCTGTGAGACAAAATGTGAGAGAAGGAAGACATTTATTTTCCTCAGGTCAAGTTTGAGGCTGCTGTGGAACAGCCCTCTGAAAATACTTAGAAGGCCTTTTGTCTAGCTGTATGGGTCTGTGAAGCCCATCCTTAAATCTTTCTGAAATTTTAGCAAAGGGTCTTGCAAGATCCACCACTGATATTTTTGACTCAGAGACCACTTTACTGAATTTAAAATCACACTGAATTTAATCTTTTACCTAAAGCCATTCTTTTACCATGATAATGTATTGTTGTTTAAAGGCTCGGAGTGAGAAAGTTTTATTTTCAAGCACAATCCTGCTTCATTATTTTTCCCTAAAAATGTACCTGAAGACTGAAGCATTAATTTTAGCTCTTCTCACAGATTTGCCTTATATCATAACAAACCAGTTAGTACCTGCAGCATTCTTCTTGGAGACTTACTAGGCTATATCCATGAGCCAACTAGATAAGGTTTCTGCTTCCCAGATCATCTCAAGTAACAGTACTGGCAAATTTCACTTTCCAATAACAGTTGTACTATTCTTCCAGCCTTTGCCTTGAAAGCTTTTCCTATCACTCTGTTTTAAAGCTAATTCCACAAGTTTTGGGTTTTTGTTTCAGTAATACACTATTTCTAGAACCAATTTTTGTTTTAGCTATGTATTACTGACTAACAAACCACTCCAAAATTTAATGGCTTAAAACAACAGTCACTTATTTTCTCATGGTTATGTGTGGTGATAGAGGCTTGATGACAATATCTTATCTCTACTTCATGGTATCAATGAAGTTGATTTGACTGAGGCTGGAAGGTCCATCTCCCCATGTTTGGCAAGTTGGTGCTGGTTATCATAAGGAAGCTCAGCACACTAGGCTAGGAACCTCAATTCTTTTTCGTATTTCTGTTTGGATTTCTCCACAGCATGATGTTTGGGTTCAAAGATGCAGGAAACAAAAGCTTCCAGTCCTCTCTCTCTCTCTCTCTCTTTTTTTTTTTTTTTTTTTTAAGATTTTATTTATTTATTTGAGAAAGAGAGGTCACCAGTAGGCAAAGAGGCAGGCAGAGAGAGGGGGAATCAGGCTCCCTGCCACGCAGAGAGGCTGACACGGGGCTCAATCCCAGGATCCTGAGATCATGACCTGAGCCAAAGGCAGAGGCTTTAACCCAGTGAGTCACCCAGGTGCCCCCTTTTTTCTTTAAATTTATTTATTTATTTATTTATTTTTGCTTTCAGTCCTCTTAAAGGGTAGAGACCCTGAACCAGCACAGTAGCATTTATATCATGTTTCTCTTTTACAAAGCAGTACAAAGCTACTGCTTTAGAGAAAATTATGAAATAAACTTAGTTTTTTTTTTTTTTGTGGAGGAATGAAAAAGAATGTTAAGCCATTATTATCCAACCAAAGCCAGTGGTATTATTTATACTATTTTTAAAATAATGTTACATATCTTCCTGTATAAGTATTTTTTAAATTTTGAAATATTTTTAGAATTATAGAAAAGTTGCAAAGATACTACAGAGTTCCTTTAAAATCTACATCCAGTTACTCCATTTTTAACATATCATATGCCATGGAACAATTATAAAAACTAGAACTGGCTTTGGTCAATTAATATTAACTAATTCTAGACTTTATTTGTATTTCCCCAGTTTTTCTATTGATGTCTCTTTCTATTCCAGATTCAAACCTAAGATACTACATTATTGTTAGTTGTCATACTGCCCCAGCCTCCTACAATCTGTGATATTTTCTTAGTCTTTCTTAGTTTTCTGTGACTTTGATAGCCTTTAAAAGCATTGGCCAATTATGTAGACTGTACTCAAAAGGGGTACATTGTCTGACTGTCTGATTTTGTCTTCATGTTTATGTTGCAAAATTGGTTTTGGGAAATGCTAAACAATATCTTTCTCATCACATCAGATCAAGTGATACATGGATACCATCATAACTTAAAGAGGTATGAAAATGTTCATCATCTGATTAAGATAGTATTTGTCAGATTCAGCAACTGTAAAAATTACTGATTTACCTATCTATCTTTGAAAATAAGTTACTGTGTGTAGCCCACCCTCAAGCAGGGCCTAGAGAGCTGTTAAGTTCTACCTCCTGAAAGAGGAATACATACATATATTAATGTAGTTCTTTTTGTGAGGAAGATTTGTTTCTGCTCCAGAATTTATTTGTTTACTCTTTTTTACTATTATAATGTGTTCATGAATATTTTTTTTTTAAATTTGGGGTTATACTCCGATACTACTTTATTCACTGCTCTGATGTAAGTCTCATGGTTTGAAGGGGTTATAGATTTTGGAGAAGCGGACTACAATGATAAGTTGCCATTCTCATCACATCATATCAAAGGTATGCCTTATGACTGTTGATCTTAACCTTGGTCACCAGCCTGGGTATAGTATTGGCTAGGTTTCTACACTATAATATTATTTTTCTCCCTTTATATACTGTAAAGAGAGTCACTGTAGTCAGATCACATTTGAAGGAGTGGGGGTTTTCTTCTACTTCCTGGAGGAGGAAATATCTACAGAAATTATTTGAATTTTTTCTCAGTGGAGGCCTGTCTATTCTCCCCCTCTGGGAAGTAGGGAGAGTAGTGAGATGTTGGTCAAAGAATACAAACTTTCAGTAATGAGATGAATAAGTTCTGATGATATAATATACAGTCTCTGGAGATATAATACACGGTATGGTGACTATAGTTAATAATATTGTATACTTGAAAGTATACAGAGAACAGATCTTAAGTGTTCTCATCTTAAGTGTTCTCATCTTAAGTGTTCTCATCACATATATGCACATACCAGATGGTAACTATTTAAGGAGGTGGATATGCTAATTAGCTCTATTGAGGCAATCATTTCATAAAGTATACATCTATCATTGCATTGTACACCTTAAATATATAAAACTTTTATTAGTTATAGCTTTGTAAATTTGGAAAAAATATTAACCCTCTGCCTCTTACTATCTCAGTTTAAGTCACATGTAATGTTTTCGTATTTAGGTATAATCTAATTTATAAAGGAATATCAAAGTGGTATATACTTAAAATGTTATTTTTATTTCCTATCCAGTTGTACATCATAGCCTCACTCCTCGTTCCTTAAATAGTACCCTGGATACATTCTATAATTTTCTGGTCACTTTTGTTTATAAAGAGTTAAATCTGTTGTCAATTATCATATGGTTTCACTTATTTGTGGAGCATAACAAGTACCATGGAGGACATGGGGAGATGGAGAGGAGAAGGGAGTTGAGGGAAATTGGAAGGGGAGGTGAACCATGAGAGACTATGGACTCTGTAAAATAACCTGAGGGTTTTGAAGGGGCAGGTGATGGGAGGTTGGGAGAACCAGGTGGTGGGTATTAGTGAGGGCACGTATTGCATGGAGCACTGGGTGTAGTGCAAAAACAATGAATTCTGTTACGCTCAAAAGAAATTAAAAAAAAAAAAAGAGTTAAACCTAATTTAAAACTTTAATCTCAAGCTCAATTTAAATTTAATATCTTTCCCACTCTCAAATGCAGACTTAAGGCATACCCTTCATTTAATAGTGATAGCCACTAGGGAGACAAAAAGCAAAACCTGACTTTGTGGTTCTGTCTAATCCCAACCCCTTTAAGGCCAATCTCTTGTAACCCTAGAAATAATGAAGGGGAGGGAGCATAAACATTGTATGGAAACTCCCACCGACCATGGTAGAGACATATCCCAGTTGCAGCTCAGGTCAAAAGCCCATCTGATTCCATTTACTGCTGGTGCTGTATGCTCTGATGTTGGAGATGCGACCCACAGGAACCACAGAAATTTATGAAATCCTCTTTTGCAATCTTCAGTTAAATTCCAGTGTGGTGAATCCTATGATTTTCTTCTTGTTTGCATAAGTCTAGTCACAATTCTCACCTCCATAATCTTTATACCAGACTTAAGCACCAGTTTCCATATTCATGGATCTTCCCAACATTAGGACATTCTTTAAATAGTGTTTTAAGAATAATTCTACTGTAAGATAAAGACTTAAAAAAAAAGAATAATTCTACCAAATTCCTTTTCCTTGGAAGCTCTGGAGTAGATCTTCAGATGTAGCATCTCATAAAACAACAAGATAGCTTTGTTGCAAGGTAATTAATATGTTGCTAGATTGACTTCTCCCTTTTTCCACTTCACGGGGAAAAGAAAAGAACCTTCTCATCCTGGACACTTGACAATACTGTACCCTTCCTCTGTTTTTATGTTTGTTTGTTTGTTTTTTTTTAGGGATAGAGTTTGAAGTTAGAGGATAGTCCCTTGTGATAGCTCTATGATCCTTAATAAGATCCTCAATAAGTTCTAATTCATCTACTGCCCTAATGTTTAGTTCTTTTTAGCATGTTGAGGTCTTTGAATATCTTATATTATATATACTGAAACTCAACATCATGTTACTATATAAACTACTATCTTATACATATTAGCATGAGGCTGTGTGTTATGCAGTGCAAAGCAAGTACCAGAACTTGTGATCAAAGAAGTCAGTATAGTGAAAATTGAGCAACACTGTCATTCTTTCTTCAATAAATCTCAATAGATAGAGAACCCGAGACTTCTTTAAGCCTACAACTAAAGGATAAATTCATCATCCTACATGAGGTTGAAAGAATCAAAAAGAGCAATTTTAAACTATCATCTTATAAAATGAGAACAGAAGTCACAATAACAGGCTTAAAATGTAGGTATGAATAAATTATCTAAATATAGGGAACATTTATATCAAGATTTTGATGAAACAAAATCTAATTCAGCTTATTCAAACAATATGAATGCTAACCATACTCCAAACCATATGGTATTACTCAGAATATCAAGATAAAGAAAAAACATATCTTGACAGTCTAGGAATTCTATCCAGTAGAAGTACTAAGGATGATGATGAGTAATTGTTATCCTGATTAATAGTTTATGTGAATGAACTTAAAATAGTGAAAGTTGTAATCTGTGGAGATGAACTATATTTATGGTCATTCCTATCCACTCCAAAATGGGAATGTCAGAATACCTTGTGTTAGGTCTAGAAAAGAAGAAATGGGAGGATGGACACCTGATACAAAGTATGTTAATGTTTCTCTTCCTCACACTTATTACTACCACCTTTAAAACAAATATAGCTTATATAGATACCCAGTACACCTGAAATGCTTGTATGGGATAGGGACAACAGGCATTGTCGTTTGGAAAGGCATTACAGTGTGGGACCCTGGAGTAAAACAAGAAAGAACTAGTTAGGAAAAGAAAGAGGTGGACATTTTAAGCAGAGCATGCTGAATGTGAAAAGATCTCAACCTAGGAATGTGTGGAACATTAGAGAGAGTTAAAAAAATCTACCCCCTTCACATTTGTCTTTTCACTTCAGCCTCACCCTGGCAAGGACTTGTAATATAAGACATGAGGGATACTATCAATAAAGAGAATTCCTTATCTTGCAAATGTACTTTGAAGGATACAAGAGTATACAGTTCTTCCCAAAGATTAAGCGAGAAAATTCTGTTTGCTTTGTATGTTTGTTCATTAGTTTACTTTTGGTTTCAGAGAAAGAGATGTTGGCAAGATGATGACAGAGAAAAGAATTAGAGAAGTATAAAAGGGTAAGGAAAAAGAAAGGTCAGGGCACTACCAACCACCCTTGTGTTAAGTAAAAACTGAAGGCTAATGGAAAAGAATAGTCATAACAGTAGCAGCAGCAGTAGTAGTAGTAGCAGCAGCAGCAGCCGCCACAGCCGCAGCAGTAGTAGTAGTAGTAGTAACAATAAAAATAGAAATGACTGCTTTTTGAAAATGTACTATGTTTTAGATATTTTCAATAGAGGACTTTACTCTAATAAAGTCTATTGAACACTACCCACTCCATCAACATGCTTTGTTGGATAATAATAACACATACAGCTTACTGTAAATTTAGGTTGAGAGAAGTTACTGTTCTTATTAATATTGCATACCTACGAATTATGGAAATGGGAAAAGGACCAGGGAAGTAAATAAATAGCTGAACTATCTTCACTGCAACCTTGCCCTTGATGAATTAATATTAAGGTTGTTTTTTTTTTTTCTTTTGTTATTAGTCTGTTTTGTGGGTGGGGAATGGATTGAAGTCTCCAGTTTCCTCTCCTCTCAGTTTCTCTTAATTCCATTCCAATCAGGCTCTTGACCCCTCAGCACTCCACAGAATCTGATTTCATCACGGTCAACTAATGATACACAGTTTCCTAAATTTAGTGGTCTATTTGCATCTGGTTTTATTTGATTTATCAAACGCATTTGACACAGCTCTTTTCCCCTTGATATACTTTCTTCACTTGACTTTCAGGACTAAATAGTCTCTTGGATTTTCTCCCATATCACTAGAGTTGCTCTTGGTCTCTGTTGCTGCAACCTTCCCTTCTCTCTGACTTTTAAAATTGAAGGATTCCTGGGCCTAGTCCTTGATGATCTCATCCATCCTCGTGACTTAAATACCACCTATGTACTGACAACTCTCAAATTTATATCTCTAACCCATAATTCTTTTGTAAATTCCTGTACTTAAATTGTCATACTTAACACATACATTCATCACCATCTGGTTGTCTCTTAGATATCTTAAATTTAACATGTCCAAATATAAACTCAGGATCATCTCACAAAAATCTTATCTTCCTGTAGTCTTCACTATTTCAGTTCATGGAAAATTCTTCCTTCTAGTTTCTCAGGAAAAAAAAAAATTATTTTGCCCTAAAATCCTTTATTAAAGAACAAAAGAAAACAAAACAAAAACCCACTACATTCAGACCATCATAAAACCATGCCAGTTCTACATTAAAATATATTAAACTCCAAGCATTTTTCCTACCTCTACTCCATTCTAGCCTGAGCCACCATGACCTCTCCCTTAGATTTCCGTCATAGTTTTCAGTAAGTCTTTCCTGTTTAGACCCAAGAGCCTTTGACCCTAAAAATACAGCTGCCAAAGTGAGTCTTTTAGAACATAAATCAGATTACATTACTATTCTGCTTTAAACTACTCTTTACATTAATATAAAAGCCAAGATAGCTACAATGCCTGTAAGTAGGGTGACCATACAGTTTATAATCTAAACCAGATTAGAGAGTGAAAGAAGGAATGATAGTACCTATGACAGAACAGTAGACATACAGATAAATTGGCCTGGGCACCTGGGATGTTTCCTCTCCTTACTGCTAAGATGCCTTACAATTTATCCCCATTATCTTTCTGACCTGTTCTGCCATCACTCTCCTCCTCTGATCGATTTTGTTCTGATTACATGAGCTTTCTTTTTCTCCCTCAAACACATCATGCAGACAAGGCCTACATTTATCTCAAGGCCCGTGTTCCCACCCTGTTCTCTCTTCCTGGAATACTCTCATCTTGAGAATTCACTAGGCTTACTCCCTTATTTCCTTACTACTCTTCACCCAGATTTTTGCCTCTTCTCTGTGTCCTACTCTGACCACCCTGTTTAATACTGAAATCTGTCCCTCATCCACATTTTCATTGCTCTAAGTCTTATATTGGATGAACTATGCCCCTGACAAAGTGCTGAGTATATAATAAGCAAATGCTAGCTATCATCATCATTATCAGTAGATATTTCATTTATGTAGTTAATCAATAAATTTTGAAAAAGTTTAAAGTACAGCAAATACATTTTCAGATTAGTTGATATATTTACCTCATTATCAACATGGCATTAGTGGTCACATACCTAGAGTTGGATTTGGAGATGAATACAAGTCATTTCTTGACTTTGAATAGTACGTGAATGCCTCCTTAACTCCTATCAGTGTATGCTCATTAATTTTTGGAATTCCTTTGAGGTGTATCGTCCCTTTATACTGTAATGAGTACCAGCTTGTCCTCAGCCTAGATATACTTTAATTTATTCCTAGTTATGGTCCTAGTGAATAAGAAGGGAAGTGGTGGAAAATTCTTGGTGGGGAGGGCATCTCTTGGATTGCTGCCTATGAGGAAGTAGAAGCCTCTCTATTATCGTCTAGAACTGCGGAAGTGTTAACTCTCCTAGGAGGGAAGTCACTGGCTCAAAGATTAAAATATTTAGGAGGAGTGCCACCCAGATACCTCCATTCCATGGGGCACAACCCCAGGTTTTCAAAATCAGGGTCCAGACCTTAGTGTCATGACCTGCCTTGGTTGAGTATTTAATTGTCTGAATTTTAATCAATGCAATTACTAAGTACAAGGCTTTTTCCTGAGTCTCTTGTCTCCCTTTGCAGAAGAGATTTTCTCTATATGCAACCAAAAGTCCATCTGACTTTCACATTTGGGTTTTAATTAACTGTTATTAGCTCTTAGTTCTTCATTATTTTCTGTACTTTCTCAATAGAACTTAGCAGTAACCATTTGATAACATTGGCCCTATAGTTCCTATTTGTTTCATACATCTCAAATGATCTTACATTCACATTTGCAGTTCCTTCTGTACACAATTCCAACACATTCAGTGGTGAAGGTTTCAACAATCAGACTGTCAGCTTTATCAGAGCCTTACAGTATCTGCCACCAGTGTTAGGCTTATTGCCAGCCAAGAGAGTGATCCAGCTCCCCAAATTTTCTTCTTGACTAATTCCTTAGATTACTTTTGGTTCCAACTGTCACTGGTTAAACTTAAAAACAAGTAAGTAGATTCTGAGATAGTTTGGGGTCTGTATTAGTTTATAGGTCCACTGTAAGAAAATACCACAGACTGGATAGCTTAAACAATATAAATTATTTCCTCACACTTTTGGAGTCCAGAAGTCCTAAGTTAAGATGCCAACAGGATTGTTTTCATCTGAAAGCCTTTCTCCTTGGCCTGTAATGACGACCTTTTCTCTGTGTCTTCCCATGGTCTTTTCTCTGTGCATGTCTGTGTCCTAAACTCCTCTTTTTATAAGGACAACTTATAAGTTTATAAGGCCTACCCTACTGATGTCATTTATTCTGAATTACCTTTTGTAAAGACCTTATCTCCAAATACAGACACAGTTGATGTATGGAGTTTAAGAACTTCAAAATATGAATTTTTAAGGGATACAACTAAGCTCATCACAGGGTATAAGATATTTATTAGGAATTAAAACCTTTGTAAAGAAAGGAGCAGTAGGATTGGACAAAATAAAAAGTGGAAATTTGCTGTAGGTCCAGCAAAGCCTCAGCGAACTCAATAAGTTCTAGAGCCAGTAATGCCCACCTGTTTCGTAAAGAAGGTCTCTTACATTATATTATACGAGAACTACATTTTATTCCTAACAGAGAAATTATGCTATACTGTGTGCTTCATGAGGGCAAATTTTATAATATTGTCTAGCAAATATTAGACATTAAAAATTTTGTACTAAAGACATAAATTGAAATGTATGAAGGCATTGAGGAATTTCTAGGCCAAAATCTGAGAAAGGAGAAAAGCTTGGAGAAATGGAATCAACTTAGCAGTATTTATTTTTCTTGTTGGGTCATTTTCTCACTCCAGATATTGAGTGAAGTGTACAACACATTCACTGTGCTGGTGGACCAAAAATTAGAGTTCAAGTCACAGATGGAGGAGACCTAGAAAAATCCAACATTTTGGGTAGGAATCTCAAATCCTAAAGCCTCACAGTAAGGATGTCAGAATACATCAAACCTCACAGGAATAAAGGAGGAAGAGAATAAGCCCCAGGAAGTATTTTAGTATATATTGTAAAATATATACCATGCAGGCATGCACACACATGCACACACACACTCACACACCCCTAGGGGTCTAAGGAATGTTGCTAGATGGTTGGTGGGGAAAGGGCAAAAGTTATATCAAAGAAAGGGGGGTAAGACATATGACCTTTAAGGGAGCAACAATAAAGTTTTTCAAATGAAATAATAGAAACCAAAAATCAATAGAATGATATCTTCAAGCATTTCAAAGGGAAATACTGTCAAACTAAAATAGTAAAGTCAATCTTCTAAAAATGAAGGTATAAAAAACTCCTTTAGAAGAACAAAAATAACAAGAATGGACCACCAAGAAACCTATATTAGAAAAAGTGTGACTGTTTGTTTGTTTTGCTGAGGGAATATGCCAACAAATTGAAATATTTATGGGTATACCTTTCTGGGAAATCATAAATTCTTGATATTGAATACAGAAGACATAAAAAAGTAAAGTAATTATTGAAATCTATGAATCTATATGAATCTATGCCTAGGAGCATAGATTAATATGGTAGATTATTTAAAATGATAGAAAAATATGAAGTTTAAAGTAAGTATCAGTATGAGGGAAAAAAACAAGCTCTATAGTAAGCAGAAATTTTGCAGACTTATTGATGACAGAAAACCAAAAGACAAATACACACCCACACACTCACATAGAGAGAAACAAAACCCAAAGGAGTAGTAGCTCAAAATGCATGTAAAAGACCACTATCTTAAAGGAAGGAGAACCATTTGTAGGTACTCCAAACACAAATTCAGTGATTTTAAGAAGTGAGAGGGGGCTAGGAAGAGTTTATCTAGAGTGATAATAGTACAGAGAATTCTAATGACCTATCCTATGAGTTTCTGGTATGAGAGCCCCTATATATTGGAAATATAAATTTTATTTTTGAATTTGAAGTTGAAATGCACAATGGAAAACAAAACAATTTAAACATCAACTAAATTTTTTATTAATGACCTTGTATACAGAGCCATGTAATTCAAAATTGAATTGTAAAGCAAAACAAAAAAAAAGATACATGAAAATTAAGAGAAAAGTTTGGAGGCACCTGGGTGGCTCAGTGGGTTAAAGCCTCTGCCTTCAGCTCAGGTCATGATCCCAGGGTCCTGGGATAGAGCCCCTCATCGGGCTCTTTGCTCGGCAGGGAGCCTGCTTCCTCCTCTCTCTCTCTCTGCCTGCCTCTCTGCCTACTTGTGATCTGTCTGTCAAATAAATAAATTTTAAAAAAAAAGAAAATTTTGGACAAAATTTGGAAAAATTAAGGGAAAAGTTTTTTTTTTAATATTTTTATTATTTATTTGACAGAGAGCACAAGTAGGCAGAGAGGCAGGCAGAGAGAGAGAGGAAGGGAAGCAGGCTCCCTCCTGAGCAGAAAGCCCGATGCGGGGCTCGATCCCAGGACCCTAAGATCATAACCTGAGCGGAAGGCAGAGGCTTTAACCCACTGAGCCACCCAGGTGCCCCAAGTTGGGTTATTTTTGAAGAACTGTTCATCCAATGGGAGTTTCAAGAGAAGTTTGGAGGGAAAAAAAAAAATCTCAAATAATAAGACAAATCATTTCCTAGAGGAAATTTAAACATAATGAAATTTTTAGGTTGAAAAGGGCTTCCAAAGAAGGCATAGCATTTAGAATGAAAGACATCTGCACCTATAAAGACATAACATTAGGAATTAAGGTCACCAGTGGAGAGATAAATCCAAAAAGATCCCAGATGGAGTAGATTGAATAAAGTGAGAGTTTCACTGAGACAAATACACACACATGCACCCACACTGTCTGAAGAAAATAAGTGTACTGGTATCTGAGTTTGTACCTTCTATCCTGGATGCTGATAGACTTCAAAATTCTGAGGAAATACAAACTCAATTTCTAAAACCACCTAATGACACTCAGCTGGGATGGGTAATAAGCATGTTAATAGATTTAACAGCTAAAAATTATAATAGACTCATTTATTTTAACAAATTTATTTTAAATAATTTGATACACTATTGTAAAGTGAAAATTAAATTACATAAGGGTAGTATGGGAATAGGGAGAAACAGGAAAGAAAATAAATTGATTAAAATTATAGTTACATTGAGGTGCCTGGGTGGCTCAGGTCATGATCTCAGGGTTCTGGGATCGAGCCCCGCATCAGGATTTCTGCTCAGCAGGGAGCCTGCTTCCCTTCCTCTCTCTCTGCCTGCCTCTCTGTCTACTTGTAATCTCTGTCTGTCAAATAAGTAAATAAAATCTTTAAAAAAAGTTATATTTACATCAAGGACTTCTAGTTCTGAGAATCTAACACAGTAACTGATAAGCTAGAGGTGCCTACCTGGCAAAAACAGCCATAAAACTGGAACAAGATGAAAAGAGTAAATGGCCCAGCTATTGAAAGTATCTACTCTTAGGACAACTCCAATCTCTGTGGCTGTTTCCAGTTCTTGTGTCAGCTACTTACTGTACCATTCCTAGCTGGCGTATTTGAGCAGGTGACATGAGATACATGAATCTTGGCAGATGTTGTGACAATTTTTTGATAAATATGATATGAATACTTATGATAAGCATGGTCATGGTGAAATTATTTGCTGGTTTATATATCCTAAAATTTTCTTGTAAGTAATGTTTATTTGTTAAGCCATGAGACCACCTTCTGATGGAAGTTAATGTGGGATCTCTTTTTGCTGGTACATTGTTATTGTTGGTGATATTTTTGTTTGATTTTAGGTTTTCTGGGAGTAGTTGAAATTATTGTTTCAATGTACATACAGAGGGGTTCTAGAATGTTCTCTGAAGGACAGTTGGCCAAGTTTTGTCAAAACAGTTAACTCCAAACTGTATGTGATAATAATTATCTTTCTAATTGATGAAAATAATATTTAAGACATAAAAGAAGGACTGGATTGCATCTTCATATAACTATGTAAGTTAAAGCATGGCTTAAGAAACAAATAAGAAACAGTGTAAGATCTGGTGGTGTAAGGGTGGGGCATTTTGTGTTTATATAAAGTTAATTTATATCAAGTGAAATTGAATTTAAGGGATGAACCCAACTACCCAAATAACAAAAGGCCAGCAATTTCATTAAGAATGTAGTTAGAGGGATGCCTGGGTGGCTAAAGCCTCTCCCTTCGGCTCAGGTCATGATCCCAGAGTCCTGGGATTGAGCCTCACATGGGGTGCTCTGCTCAGCAGGGAGCCTGCTTCCCTTCCTCTCTCTCTGCCTGCCTCTCTGTCTACTTGTGATCTCTGCCTGTCAAATAAATAAATAAAATATAAAAAAAAATGTAGTTAGAAATACCTGCAAATTGCAAATACTTGGGACACCTGGTGGTGCAGCTGGTGGGACACCTGGTGGTTACGTATGGACTCTTGGTTTGGCTGGGGTCATGATCTCAGGGTCGTGATCTCAGGGTCGTGAGATCCAGCTGCTCAGAGGGCTCTGAGCTTAGACAGATTCTGCTGGACATTGTCAACCTCTCCATCCCCACCCTGTTACTCCCCTGCTCCAGTTCTCTCTACCTCCGTCTCTCTCTCTCAAGTAAATTAAATCAATAAAATCTGTAAAAAAATTGCAGTTCACTCAATTGCATTGAGATAAATAGCTATTTATATTTGTTAGAATTCCAGATCAGTGAGTAGTGGGATTTACTTTAAAACTTTGCATTCAGGCATAAGAAATACTAAGCATTCAAACACTCTTTCCTTAACCCATGGTGGTTCGATTCTCTTAAACTTACTTTCTGAGATAGAAATAACACTTAGATGATCAAGGAATCAGAGACTCTCAGGTGTTAATTTTGTACCCATTTTAAATAATACATAGCTCTAATAACACTTAGAACATGACTAACATAAACTATTTTTCTCTTAAACCAATTGTTTTTGTTTTGTTTTGTTTTATGAAAAGTTTTAAATAAGCCCACACACTTACCTGAAGGAAATGCCACTCTGTCACAGCCTCAGCTAAAATACTGAGTTTCCTTTTTGAAAAAAGAAATAAAGAAAAACATATTTGTCTTTCTTCTACTGCAATAGAGGGATCCACACAATTTATTATCTTGATATAAGATGTGACTATAATAAAAAGCAGTTTCATTATGCAGTTTCCACTGTGGACAGCAACACCATCACAGGCAAAGTGATGTCTTACAATAGTGTTACTGTTAACTTTTTGAGAGAGATTAAAGAGCATTGTTAAAAAATAACTACTCTTTTAAATATATCAGCTATGTTCCATGTGAGACTTAGAAACCAGCAAGTAGTAATGCTCCAACAAAATATGTTATATAGTAAAGATTAAGTATTATATTCTCTGGACTCATTGACATGCATATTTCAGTGTGATAGAAAATCTCAAAAGAGTTGTTTTTTTGTTGTTTGTTGTTGTTGTTGTTTGTACAAAATGAATAGACAACTTTACACAGAAGCTTTAGATTACATGAAAACGGAACCAAACACAATAGTGCTGATAGCAGGACTCACCAAAATGATAGTTCCTGTTTGAGTTCAGACAAAGACAGATGATGCTAAACTATAAGGGTAAAAATGCTCCACTGTTCTTAGAGATGTCATGTATGTACTTATAATAAGAGCAATGAGACTAATAGGATATTAAAATTTAAAAATAATAAAAATAGCTGGGGCTCACCGAATTTATAAGCACTAACTTTATTTAAGGATTGGTAAGTACCAAGTAGAGTCTAAGTGCCATATGTGTTTTAGTTTTTCTTAATTGTGCAAATGGTACGAACTGACATTTTATTATGCTTTGAAAAACTCATCTTTAAACAGAAAGCAATTTGTTAAGAAACTGTTGTTTGATCACAGAAAGATAAGGAAAAATAGGTTGTTTTCATTAATAGTGTTCATATAAAAATTACATATCTTACTTAGGATGACATAGTTATTTAAGGAATCACACGAAATTATAGTCTTATCTTCTCAGATTGGCTAAATGTATAATTTTAAGGTATTTCCATGAGAAGAAGCAATGTGTGGGGTTGTCTGACCCATTTCAAATTTAACTAGATTTTAGATGTATCTTATTTATTTATTTTTCTTTATTTTTAAGTTTTTAATCTAAATTCCAGTTAGTTAACATACAGTGTAATATTAGTTTCAGGTGGACAATGTAGTGGTTCAGCTCTTCTTTACAACACCTGGTGCTCATCAGAAGTGCTCTCCTTAATCCCTATATCCTATTTAACCCATCCCCTAACCACTGTATGTCTTTCTCTCTCTCCTTTATTTTTAAGATTTTCTTTATATATTTGAGAGAGAGAGACCATCACAGGAGGAGGGTCAGAGGGAGAAGGAGAATCCCTGCTGGGCAGGGAGCCAAATGTAGGATCTTCCCCTAGGACTCCAGGATCCTGACCTGAGCCGAAGGGAGTTGGTTCACCAGCTGAGCCACCCAGGCGCCTCCACCCACTGCATTTCATTTAGCTTATCCTTATTACACTACTACTAAATACATACTATTCTCCTTCTGTCAAATAACCAGTAAAATCTTTAAATGGGTGATAGATTGTTACGTGTAATCTACTCTGCACTAATATGATTAAGCAAGAAAATTGTCAGAGAGGCTTTAATATATTACGTTGCTTCCTTTTTAAAAAGCAATTATTTTTGTTAATAACAAATACAAGAGAATATATAAACTAAAGAAAGTCAAATATAGATAAAAGGAGTTACTGTAATTTATTTTCTTTAAAGATTTATTTATCTGACATAGAGAGAGAGAGAGAGAGATTGTGTAGGGGGGAGGGACGGAGGGTGAGGGAGAGAGAATCTTAAACAGACTCCATGGTGAGCATGGAGCCCAGTGTGAGGATTGACCTCATGACCCTGAGATCATGACCTGAGCTGATAGCAAGAGTCAGAGACTTAATCAGTTGTGCTATCCAGGCACCCCAGGAGCTACTGTAATTTGTAATTAACCCCAATGTTACATTATCTTTTTTTCATGTATTCAGTTACTAAATGCACTGCCATTGAGTGGCTGTTACATGTGAAAACACTGCTGAGGGCTGAAGATATCCTGCCTCTTTTTCATCTTGAGATTTGCCATTTTAAGATTTGCAAATGAAAGTCAGTTTTGAATTAAATGCAGTTTATGCATTCATAGATTTTAATTTATGATGCAAAATTGAAGTATGACATATTTGCATACACTTTTGCACATATGCTTTTCAGCCAGTAAATAAAGTAGGAGCATATGCATATTGAGTTCTTACTTAATGTAATGTAATAGATTGATCTAGATTAATACAGAAATGTATGCATTTCATTCATAGAAATCTCCAGGACATTTATTCAAAATGGACTTCCCAGTTATGTTAGTGGAATTACTAGAAATTTAGTGTTAAAATACAAGAACAAAAAAGAATAATAATGAAAAAAATAGATGTTAAATAATAATGTACTAATTTTATAAAGCTTGAAGGGACAATCAATGAGCTCAACTTGTGTGACTTTATGTGAGGCTCATATATGTTGCAAAGTTTGATTTATTTATTTTGAAGAGTGTGCAGACTTTTCTTGAAACTGTTCTGCTTCAAGAAACAATCAATGATGCTGGACATGACAGAATTAAATGATAAATGGCTCCCTAAACATCTATGATCAGAGAGCACAAACATGCAAATATTTGTGAATTCACTTGAAGAATGATAACTAAAATGACAAAAGAACAATACATGGAATAGTAAGAGGGGAAAAAATCACATGTAGTAGTAAAAATCAATAATTAGACCTATGTTTAATTTGAAATTAGGCGGTGGTTGATAAATTATGTTACTCTTTGGTGGAAAAAACTTAGAAAAGAAAAAAGTCATAAAAATCTTGTTCCATGATAGACATTCTTAATAGTGAGACATACAGCCTTTTTATAAATTTGTTCTGAGTCCTGGCTAACATATCTGTGAATGAGAAGCATGGTTTTATATGATAAAGTTTGCATTATTTTTCCAGAGTAAAATGTCAAAGACACCTACTATTTGAATAAGATACTGACAATAGCACAGTACCCATTATTTAAATAATAAGCATGTGGAAGGACAACCAAAGAGAATTCCTTTTCTTTAAGAAATGTTTAAGAGTGCTTCCTGAATTCATGACTCATGTATCTATATAGCTGCTTCACCTCTAGACTTGAATATCAGATTTAAAATGCTCAAATATGGTGTGTTGGGGTGGCCCAGTGGGTAAGCATCTGCTTTCAGCTCAGGTCATGATCCCAGGGTCCTGGGATTAAGCCCTGCATCGGGCTCCATGCTTGGCAATGGGCTCTGTTTTGCCCTCTCCCTCTGGCTGCTTCTCCTGCTCCCTCTACCTGCTGCCCTGCCTGCTGTGTTCTCTCTCTGTGTTAAGTAAATAAATAAATAAATATATATTTTTTAAAGTCCATATGATGCTATTATTCATGTCGTAGGTTAATATTCCAAGAGCTTCTCTCTCAAAATTACCATCCATATTTATCCTGACAGAGAAATAGTGCATAGAGAATGACACAAAAAAGGAAAAATTTTCAGCCTTGAAGTGATACTTATGATTTCTATTTGCCTTTTATTGGCCAAAGAAAATAGTGGTCATATTTAATTTCATATTGAATTACCTGAGAAAAGATAAAGAACTCTTTATTGGTGAATAAAGTAATGTTGGTGAGTAAAAGTAATTTCATTCACTGGCTCTGTGCAAGAGACCACAGAATACAAAGTTAAGATACTTTAAATATTCTGATGTATATAATTGTATGATTCACTTACATAGAGAAGATAATAAGGGGGAAGAGTTTGAGGTTAAAAATGAAGAATTCATTATAAGCTGTGTTGAGATGGAGATCTCTATGTGATAGACAGATAGAATTATACCGATAGGCATTTGAAAATGCCTTAAGCTCTATTATAAAGTCAAGGCTATGATCTTGTCTTTTAAATCATTATTGTATTGGAGAAAGTTGAGGTCATAATTTTGAATCACTTTATCCAATTATAGGATATAAATTGAAACTAAAATAATTGAAGAGACACAGTAGAAACAATATCATCTGTCATTATCAGTGACTTATATTAAAAGCCCTTTTTCTGGAAAGATAAAATGTATGTATTCTGTTTATCCCTGTAATCCCTTGATTTTACCTATTTATTACCATGTGGAGTTTACTAGAGAGTTTCTCCAAGAGTTCTTGAATTTAGAAGTAATGATTGAGTTTCTTCTTAATGAAAATATCTCCCACAGTGAATAATAGGTATTTTGGTATTGAAAATTACTCCCTAATATCCAAAACATATGCTTTGTGTAAAAATGGATAATCGTAATTTATGTTGTAGAATTTTTCTATTTTACAGATATGATACACATTATCATTCCATAAATAAATGTTTACCATTGCTCCCTTATCATTTGATTTTAGATATTGAATTATTGATCAGCATCTGCTCCTTGGAACCAGAGTGTATCTTTAGTGAGGTTGATGTTCATACATTGTTTTTTCTGTGGGAAATAAATTGTTTCTCTGTAGGAAGTGTTAGATGTTTACTAATAAGTTGTTTTCTCAGTGGGCTTGGACTTTTAAATGTTAAAATTTAAATTGTTCTTTCTGTTATTACATTAAGCCCATTCCAATATTATACAATTTCTTGGATTTGGGAAACTTTTTAGCCCAAGATTTATTAGGTATAATGTCAAGAAACACTTGTATATCCTTTTAATTTATTTTTACAGAAACTACCAAGAAAATATTATCTTTTATACAGACAGAAATATTTTTGCCTATATTTGTTTGTCACAATGTGCCTAAATATACAAGGAATATATTTCAACTGTTTTTGCCTAAATATAGCAGCTAATAATCTTGCTTTTTAACTTTTGAAGTAAATTGGTTATACAATTGTGTTAATAGGATTATTAGATATATGAATTAAAGAATTAGAAGTTTGTTGTTTCGCAGTTTAAATAAGCATTATTTTTATAGGGAATCATCATATGCTGATTCCAAAATATTGGACCACTAATGTAAGATATAGATAACAGTTTTGAATGTGATTTTGTGTTTTATCTTTTTCTTTTTTCCATAAACCTCTAAGGTTGAAAACAGGTCATAAATTCTCATGAGGCTAACACTACGGTTCCTGATAGCTCTTCTAGTTCCGTATAAAAATATAGTACTTATTCTTTAAATCTTACCACAAAACAATTATAACAACTGCCCTATATGCAAAGAGGAATAGCTTTTAAGACAGTGTACTGATGTTGTAGAGCATATTTTGAAGTCAGATTGTATAACATACATAGATGCATAATGCCGAGATGAGGGGGCTTCCCATAAGAACCATGCAGAGTGACTGAACTTTCCTGCAGGAAAGGAAGGCTGTTATCTTACTCCCCGAATGAGTGTTTGCTCAATACAGAAATAAAAAGTGATACATGATAAAGGAAACTTGCAAAGCTTAACATCTTCTCCCTGCAGTTTGGGGAATAAGTAATATTTTCCTTTTCCTGGAAATTTCAGAAGGCAGCATGTTGGCTTGTTCAGCCTGTAATGTCACAAAAGTAGAGGATGTTGAAGCAAAGATAGAGAGCATTTCTGTCATCGATATATCCAAAGATGTATACATTTTCTCTGAGTCCTATGGAAAGTGATAGGTGTCAGATATGATGTGTCCAAAAGACATACCATTTAGAGGATATGGGATCATCCCCCATAAGAAGGTAAGGAATATACAATCAGGGATGGAGGTACATCTGAGAGAAAAAGACCATGCCACGGAAATGGGAAGTGCATCATTTGTCATTGGACTTCCCAAATAATCTACACCTAGAGTTGTAATTTGGATAGTTGCCTTAAAAAGGAGTATAGGACTAGATAGTTTCGAATATCACTTGCCACATAAAGTCTCCCTTTAAATCACTCACCTCTGTAAAATAAATAAATAAATAGATGATTAAATAAACAAACAAATAAATAAACAAATCACTCACTTCAGTTATGCCTCAACATTGAGGGAACCAGAAAAGAGGAAGAAATGAAAATTGATTTAAAGAATAAACTATACCTTATTATTCCCTGCAGTTGCCTGGAGTCAAATCAAGCTTTAATTTGAGATAGGAGGAGCTTTGAATCATGCATCCAGCATCGAAATTTTACATTAGACTAACACTTGAAAGGAGGTTTTTTTTCCCCCTCAATAACTGAAACTGAGCATGCACGAAGAATGTAAAAGTTGTTCTTATATTCGAACCCCAGAAGATATGTAATCTAATAAAAGTTTTTCCAGGTTACTCTTCGAAATAATCAATAAACATCAGGGAAGGCAAAATGGGATGAAAATAAAGCCACAAGTTATGTGAATCCCAAACATATGAAACACTAATTATACTGTTTACTCCTGGGAAGACTTTTTTTTTTATGAGACATCATGGTTGGTTGTTAACGTATCTCTGCCCATGGCTCTCATTTAAAACTTCTAACCATCAGCACAGAGCAGGAGTACATTCAACAAAAACTGGGTGAGGAGGGGCGCCTGGGTGGCTCAGTGGGTTAAGCCGCTGCCTTCGGCTCGGGTCATGATCTCAGGGTCCTGGGATCAAGCCCCGCATCGGGCTCTCTGCTCAGCAGGGAGCCTGCTTCCTTCTCTCTCTCTCTCTCTGCCTGCCTCTCAGTGTACTTGTAATTTCTCTCTGTCAAATAAATAAATAAAATCTTTAAAAAAAAAAAAAAAAAAAAAAACTGGGTGAGGAAAACAGAAAGGAAAATAATAACATTTTGTGAATACTCGTCCATTATCAGCTGCTTTGCATATGTTGTATTTTATATTCATTATATTTGGTTACTATGCTACATATGGAATTTTTCTTTTTTGAAATAATCATAATGTAACAATTACCTTTCCTAAAGTAAAGACTAATGTATGGAAAGATGATTATCACAAAATTCCTATGGCCATATATTTTTTCAGGATGAAAGACAGACTGACCTGTATGAAATTGTGTTTTTAAACAATGTATACTTTTTAATATTAGTAGGAAAAAGTAACTTGAATCTAGCAAATGTATTCAATGAAGTAAATGAAGCAAATGCAATTGATGCAAAATTGGAAAATGTTCCTCTCATATTTGTAATACATAGTTTATGTGTGAATACATTGGTAATATAAAGAGAATGATATGAATTACCTCACAGAGGTTAAGGATAAGTGAGTACATGGAACCCAGGCAATAAATAGAAAATAATGACAATGCTCATTACTGGCATAATTAAGGTCATATTTATACCTTGTTTAGCACAAGATAGAGAAATTGACTATTAATAACAAAAAGGGTGAATGGAAAGGGTATATAATTATGATAAAAAATAAATAAAACACATAAAATGGAGACATGATTTAAATATAAATCCAGGAAACAGGATGAGAAATTGAAGCTGAAAGAAATAAAGATTAAGGACAGATCAGTCAGGAAAGTAGCATAACATTACAAAGTGTCCCTGACAGCAGTAGTGCTAAATACTTGCAGACTGTATGAATGTTGACTGCTTCAGAAACTTGGTCAAAGTGGTCATAAGAACCCAGGGCAAAATAATAATGGATGTGGCATCCGAGTAGCTCAGAAACTCACGGATTTGACTGCAGCTATAAATCACAGTCAGTATGAAAGGGTGGAGGGGAAAAGTACACAAGACTGAAGTGAAGATGGGATGTGCTAGGCATAGAAATACACAGTGCCGCCGAGAGAAATGCTGAAAATGTATCTCTTGTTTTCAGTAAACTAAAGGAATAGTAGAAATATTGAAATAGAAGGGATCTGCTGAAATGAAAATAGATCATCTGGTATAAAATTTTAAATTTGTTAGTAAATATCCAATTTATTAAAAACAAGAAACTAGATGTCCTGAAATATTGGAAACATCAGATAAGCATATTTAATATACTTACAGAGCTATTCAGAATAATTAATAACTTACTGTCATTTAGAGAAGCAATCAATTGAATTAAGATGTACAATTAAGACTATATTTTTTAAAAGATTTTATTTATATATTTGACAGAGAGAGAGATCACAAGTAGTCAGAGAAGCAGGCAGAGGGGGGTTTGGGGGAAGAAGGCTCCCTGCCAAGCAGAGAGCCTGATGTGTGGCTCAATCCCAGGACCCTGAGACCATGACCTGAGCCAAAGGCAGAGGTTTAACCCACTGAGCCACCCAGGTGCTGCCACAACTAAGAATATTTTTATGTTGGAAAAATCAGATGAGTTCTAATGCTGCTTTCATTTCATTTCAAAGGACATAGTGGCAGAACATAGTCATGGGTTGACTTTGGAATAGAATGAACATAAGAAAAAAAAAAAACCAACACTGAGTCAAAAACAATAATATGTAGCACATAAAATATGAATCTGGAAAGTTGGTATTAAAATATATACATATATAATGGCTTTTTCCCCATCCCTAGCAAACATTCCCTGAGAATAATGTTGGTGAACAATATGTAGGAGGGTGCAATTAGAAATATGTCAACAGCTACGTTTAACCACTGTAATGAAGATCCACAGTTAAAAGAAATGCTCTGTCACAGGCTTGTCTGGAGCTACTGTGCCCAAAGATGCAGCAATCGCTTTGGGGAGAGTCAATCTGTATGCTAAGCCTAACTCAGACACCAATTCACACTGACCTTGTACAAGTTACTTAACTCTTCTTAAGCTTTCTCATCTCAAGTAATAAAGACCTTATCTAGATGTGAGTTGTGGGTATTGATTAGCTAATGTTCTGAAAGTTCTGTGCAGGAGGAAGAAACAGGACATGAAGGATAAATGTAAGTCCCACAGACAAGGAGACTTCAGTTACGGCTTCCAGAGATCATATACACGTTCTTCTTGCTAATAAAAATAAATTGGAAAAATGGTGACATTTAAAAAATGCACATAGATGGAATTTTTAAAGATAATAGTTACTAAGAGACAATAAATATATACTTATTGGTTGCTTATATTTGTTTTCATTAAAATAACTCAAAATAAGTAACTGACTATTATGTATACTGATAAATCTTTGTATAACAGGTTAAAAATCAAGAGATGCGCATCACAGAATAGCAGATAAAACAAAACTATTTATGTTTTTAGGATTGAAAAGGTATTTCAGATCCATGAATTACTTGATTCCATTCCTGAGCTTTTCTTGAATATCTTTGAGCCTGGGGAGAATAAAAAAATGCCTTTCAGATTCTGCAAAAGTATTTCCACTTTTGGTTCATGTTTTTCTGGGTCTCAAATAAATATGAATCTATGATAACATTTTTCACCTTCTTATTAATTTTAAAAAATGGCAAAAACAAATGGCAAGTGGTAGTCCCTTGAACACCTAAGAAAATTAGACAAACGTTTAATACATGATTATGATAAAATAGACTAATTATTTAAAATACCTGGGTATCCATGTATGGTTAATTTTTCCATTAGTATATTTGAAGAACTAAATCTCTGCAAGGTCTTTTGGAAATAAAAAAACATTGAAGATATTATATTGGGTATGTTTAAACTTCTTTAGTATCAAATAATTTGAACTTAACATTCAGTGATGAGTGACTGCCATGTCATTTTTTTAAGAGCTTAACAAGTTTAGCATTTTTTAAAAAAGATTTTATTTATTTATTTGATTGACAGAGGTTGCAAGTAGGCAGAGAGACAGGCAGAGAAAGAGAGGAAGCGAAGCAGGCTCCCTGCCAAGCAGAGAGCCTGATACGGGGCTCTATCCCAGGACTCTGGGATCATGACCTGAGCCAAAGGCAGAGGCTTTAACCCACTGAGCCACCCAGGAGCCCCCCAAGTTTAGTATTCTTAACATTAAAACAAACCAGTGATGGTGAAGCTAATATACTCTTCATCTCCTGCTGGGGTTTTTTTTTTTTGTTTGTCTGTTTGTTTTTTTCCTGCTTTCTATAGCTGATGCAACCTAGTGATTAAGATACCTAACTTTGGAATAGTACTGAATTTCTCAGCTTATTAGTCCTGAAGCAAACAATTTAACCTCTTCAGCCTTTTTGCTTATTAAAAAAAAATAAAGGAGATAATAGTAATTGGTATGCCATAAAATGGTTGTGAGAATAGTGAAGGGAAACCAAGGCAAGTGACTGTGTACAACATTAAGTGCTCTTTAAACATTGTCCATGGTCATAGCCATTCTTATTTCTGCATTATTGCTGATGTACATAGAATTTGTTTTCAGTGTTTTTTTTTCCATTTAATTAAGTGATTTTTAAAAACTTGGCTGAATTCTTACATAAAAGCAAAAAAGAAAAAAGCCCTTAATTATTTGCATGTAGAATTTATCTAAAATATTATAAGATAATTAATGTGAAAGCTGTATTGATTCAACAGACATGCATTTCACTTACACAATTTTACGTATATCCATCAGTCCATAGTAGATTATGTAACATTTCTGTTCTTCCCAAGATAACCTGAAAGCTCTCTTGAATAATTATATTAGGGATATCACTATTAATGTGATTTTATAATCATTCTTCATGTATAGCACTATCTGAATCTGCACAGTGGTGCAGGTTACATTTGAAATGTTGCATTTCATTTAATTTTGTAGTAATAACAAAGAAGGTAAAGAGCTGTTAAAGAGCGCACAATTTTCATTTGTAATAAATCCTACCTGGACTAGTGGGATCCATATTTTCTATAGATACAGATATAATCTATAGATATAAACCTATAACTCTTGTTAGCAACATGTTTGAATATTTATTATTCATTGTTAAAACTCTCCTTTCTGAAAGAGCCATTAATACCTAATACAACATGGTAGGCTTTTCTACTAGAATTATATGAGATAAACATAATTTTATCTTAGATATGCCTTTAATTTTAAATGTTCTTCTAAGCACAAGACTATTTATCTCTGAATTATGATTCCTGGAACCACTATCAAATTTTAAAAATATAATTAAAATATATTTTCTGTAAAATAATAAAATATGTATAAAGAAGAACAGGGAAACAATGGAACAAGTTTTTTCTATAGGATGCAGCTATACCTTATTATTTTTAAAATAAAATTGAGGGGTATTGAAAGAGACAGAAAGATTAACATACATTTACTAGATTCTAATCTTTGCCAGATGTTATTCATATAAAAAATGATGATCTTTCATTGCTATTTTTCTCTTTATTCGTAAGGTTTTCTAATGTCTATGATTCTAGGAGAGCAGAGACCAGGCCTAACTTAGCACTGTACTTTAAGCACCTGAAATGAAGGAATGTTTCAATAAATGCCTATTGACTAAGTGAATGAATGGGTGTATGTCATGTACAAGAATGTTTTGCTTTACAAATGCCCTTTATTTACCATGGGGAGATTACAACTTTAAAGGTTATTTATTTATTAGTTTATTCATTTGAGAGAGAGAGAAAGAGAGAGCGCTTAGGGGAGGAGCAGAGGGAGAGGTACAAGCAGACTCCACGTTAAGTGTGGAGCCCCAAAAGGGGCTGGATTCCACAACGTTAAGATCATGACTTGAGCCGAAAATAAGAGTTGGACATTTAACCGACTGAGCCATCCAGATGCCCCAAGAATGAAAACGTTAAAGAAAAAATTAAAAAGAAGAACTAGGAATTCTACAGTCTGTATAATTTTATCACCCCTGTTCTCTTTACCTTTAAATTAAAAAAAAAAAAAAAAGATTACAATGGGATATGAAGGTAAAAGTATCTTTTAAAGCCTAAATTCAGACCCTATGGAGTCTAGGATATTCAGGGATCATTTGTCCAGAGTTCATGTTTACCTGACCAAGGTTTTTATTTTGATTAAGTCCCAATAATTTATTTATTTTTGCTTTTGTTTCTCTTGCCTCAGGAGATATACCTAAAGAAATGCTACTACCATTGGTATTAGAGACATTTTACCTGGGTTCTTTTCTAGAATTTTTATGGTTTCAAGTCTCACATCTATTTATTTTTCTGAAGGGTGTAAGAAAATTGTCCAGTTTCATTCTTTTACTTCTAACTGACTAGTTTTCCTAACACCATTTGCTGAAGGTACTGTCTTTTCCCGATTCCATGTACTTGCCTCCTTTATCGAAGATGAATTGACCATATACTTGCGGGTTTCTTTATTCTTTTCTTTTCCATTGATCTATGTGTCTACTATTGTGCCAGTATCATAACTGTTTTGATTACTACAGCTTTGTAATATAATTTCAAGTCTGGATCATGATGCATCCAGCTTTGTTCTTTTTCAAGGTTTCTTTGGCTATTTGGGGTCTTTTGTGATTCCATACAAATTTTAGGACGCTTTGTTCTAGTTCTAGGAGAAAATGCTGTGTGTTTTTTTTTTTTTTTTAAGATTTTATTTATTTATTTGACAGAGAGAAATCACAAGAAGGCAGTGAGGCAGACGGAGAGAAAGAGGAGGAAGCAGGCTCCTGTCAAGCAGAAAGCCCAATGCAGGGATCGAACCTAGGACCCTGAGATCATGACCTGAGCCAAAGGCAGAGGCTTCAACCCACTGAGGCACCCAGGTTCCCCTCCTACGTATCTTTTTAATTTTGATGCAATTATAAAGATTGTTTTCTTAATTTCTCTTTCTGCTGCTTTATTATTAGTGTATAGAAATGCAGCAGATTGTTGTACATTGATTGTGTATCCTGTAACTTTACTAAATTCATTTATCAATTCTGGTAGTTTATTGTGGCTTTTATTTAGTTGAGATATATTCTCTCTAAACCTAATTTATTGAGGGCTTTTATCTTGAATGGATGCACTTTGTTAAATTCTTTTTTTTTTTTTTTTTTGCATCTATTAAAATGATTGTATGGTTTTTATCCTTTTCCTTACTGATGTGTTTCACTTTGATGGCTATTCAGATATTGAACCATCCTTGCATCCCAGGAATAAATCCCACTTGATTGTGGTGAATGATTTTTTTAATGTATTTTTGGACTCAGTTTGCAATATTTTATTAAGGATTGCTACATCTATGTTCATCAAATACATTAGCCTGTAGTTTGTTTGTTTGTTTGTTTGTTTGTTTTTGTTCTTGATGGTATCTTTATCTGGTCTTGTTATTAGGGTAATACTGGCCTCATAGTTTTCTTTCCTCTTTTATTTATTTATTTTTTTATGGAAAAGTTTGAGAAGAATAGGTATTAACTCTTCTTTAAATGTTTTGTAGAATTCATCTATGTTTCCAGGAATAGATCTACTTCTAGGTTGTCCAGATGTTTGATATTTTTCATAATATTCTCTTATAATCTTTTGTATTTTTGTAGTGTCAGTTGTTATTTCTCCTCTTTCATTTGTAATTTTGTTTATATGAATCCTTTCTCTCTCTCTCTGTCTTTTTAAATGGGCCTGGTTAGCTCTTTATCAATTTTATTGATCTTTCTAAAGATTCAGTTCCTGGTTTCCTTGATTTGTTCTATCGTTTTCTTAATTTGTATACCCTTTATTTCTACACCAGTCTTTATTATTAATTCCTTTCTTTGTAGGTTTGGGGTTTTATTTGTTGTTCTTTTCCTAGCTTCTTTAGGTATAAAGTTATGCTATTTATTTCGTATTTTTCTTATTTCTTGAGGCAGGTGTGTATTGCTATATGCTTCCTTAGAACAGCTTTTGCGACATCCCAAAGATTTGGACGGTTCTGTTTTCATATTCATTTGTCTGTATATAATTTTTTTCTTTGATTTTGATTCACTTTGAATTTCTTGAGACTTTTCTGGCCTACTGTGTTATCTATTCTGGAGAATGCACTGTGTACACTTGGAAAGAATTTCTTGTTGATTTTCTGTTCGGATGATCTGTCCATTGATGAAGGTGGGTGTGAAAGTCCCATACTATTAATGTATTATTGTTGATGTGTTTCTTTGATTTTGTTATAAATTGGCTTATATAATTGGCTGTTCCCATGTTAGGGACATAGATATATAAAATTGTTAGATCTTCTTGTTGGGGAGATCCTTTAGGTATGATATAGTGTCCTTTCTCTTCTTTTATTATAATTTCTAATTTGTCTGATAAAAGGATTGGCACCCCAGCTTCTTGTTGGGGAGATCCTTTAGGTATGATATAGTGTCCTTTCTCTTCTTTTATTATAATCTAATTTGTCTGATAAAAGGATTGGCACCCCAGCTTTCTTTTGATATCCATTACCATGGTAAATTGTTTTCCTTTCCTCACTTTACATCTGGAGGTGTCATTGGATCCAAAATGAGTCTCTTGCAGTGTATCGATGGGTCTTGTGTTTTACCCAATCTAATATGCTGTATCTTTTGATTGGGCATTTAGCCCATTTACATTCAGGGTAAGGATTGAAATATATGAATATAGTGCCATTATATTGCCTGTAAGGTAACTATTACTGTATATTGTTCCTGTTTATTCCTGGTCTATGTTACGTTTAGGCTCTCTCTTTGCTTAAAGTAACCCTTTCAATATTTTCTGTAGGGCTGGTTGGGTATTTGCAAATTCTTTTAGTTGTTTTGTTTTGTTTTGTTTTTGTTTTTGTTTTTTTGTTTGTTTTGTCCTGGAAGCTTTTTATTTCTCCTTCTCTTTTCAATGATAGCCTAACTTGATATAGTATTCTTGGTTGCATATTTTTCTCATTAGTGCTCTGAATATATCATGCCAGCCCTTTCTGGCCTACTGGTCTCTGTAGATGGGTAGGCTGCCAAGCTAATTTTTCTACCATTGTAGGTTACAGACCTCTTGTCCTGAGCTGCTTTCAGGATTTTCTCTATCTCAGAGACTTGTAAGTTTTATTATTAGATGATAGAGTTTTGACCTATTTTTACTGATTTTGAGGGGGCTCTCTGTGCCTTCTGGATTTTGACTTCTATTTCTTTCCCAAATTAGGAAAGTTCTCTGCTACATTTTTCTCCTATCTACCTTTTGCCCCTCTCTCTTCTTCTTCTGGGATCCCAATTATTCTAATATTGTTTCATCTTTTGGTATCTCTCAAATTCTTCCCTTGTGATCCAGTATTTGCTTGTCTCTCTTTTTCTCAGCTTCTTTATTCTCCATCATTGGTATTTTGTATCACTAATCCTCTCTTCTGCCTCATTTATTTTAGCAGTTAGAGCCTCCATTTTTTATTGCACCTCATTAATAGCATTTTTGATTTGACTTGGTTGGATTCTTTTATTAGTTCTTTTATTTATCCAGAAAGGGATTCTCTAGTATCATCTATGCTTTTTTAAAGCCCAGCCAGCCAGTATCTTTATAATCATCATTCTGAACTCTATTTCTAAAATCTTACTAATGTCTTACTAATGTCCATAATGATTAGGTCCCTGGTAGTAAGTACTGCCTCCTGTTTTTTTGTTTGTTTGTTTGTTTTGTTTTGTTTTTTGGTGGTTTTTTTTTTTTGAGGTGAATATTTCCATTTTGTCACTTTGTCCAGAGAAAAATAGATGAATGAAAGAACAAAATGCTAAAAGGGTAACAATGACTATAGAAAAATATACACTAAACAAATCAGAAGAGACCTGAAACCAGTGAGAAGAGAAAGGAAAAAAAAAATGCATAACCAGGTTGGTGAATAGAACAGAACCACACACTGGATTTTGGTTGTATTTGGTCTGTTAGAAGAAACTGCCTTCTAAAATTTAAAAAAAAAGAAAAATTTATATATAAGCAAAAATAAGGGTAAATACAATAAGAGATGGAATATGACTGTAAAGATGAAAATTTAAAAAAAAATAAGATTCCAAAAAAGGAATTGATAAGATAAGAATTCGGTTGATAAAGAAAGAAAGAAAAAAATCCTAAAAAAAAAAAAAAAAAAAAGAGAGAGAGAGAGAGAAAGAGAGAGTGATCAGTGCGGAGACTAAAACAAAGCTATACACTAGATTTAGGGTATATTTTAGTCTGTTAGAAGAAACCACATCCCAAAATTTTAAAGAGAAAAACATATATATATATATTAAAAAAATAAGGTTAAATACAATGAAGGGATAGACTCTGACTATAAAATTGAATATTAAAAAAGATTTTAAAAAGGGTATAAGATGTTGGTTGAAAAAGGAAAGAAGAAAAATTTTTAAAAAATAGAAAAAATAAAGAAATAAAAAAAAATAACATTGAAAACTAAAAAATTGTGGGGGGGAAGCCATGAATTCGATTTGCTGCATTCTTCCAGCACTGGAGTTTTGCAGTTTTTATTGATTGGTAAACTTGGTCTTGGCTGGATGTTCTTGCTGATCTGGAGGAGGGCTTGTTACAATGATTCTCAAATGCCTTTTTTTGAGGTGGTATTGCACCACCCTCACCAAGGGCTAGGCTAAGTAATCTGCTCAGGTTTGCTTTCAGTAGCTTTTGTGCCTTGAAAGCTTTCTGTAGATATTTGGATATGAGAGTGGAAATGGTGGCTTCCCTATCTCTGGCCCTAGAGGAGCCTGGGACTTCAGGCTCCACTCCTCAGTGCACCCTCAGAGAAAAGCGGTCAATCACTCCTGTCTCTCAGGTATCCAGCCACACTCTGATCTCACCCAGCCTGTGACTGAGCATTTCTGTCTTTGGCACATGAATCCATTTGGAATTTCCAAACCCAGCAGATTCCTGTAGTGTGCTCCCGTGCCACTCCTCCTGGGGGAAGAAGGGGAGTCTCCTTCAATCTGCTGAATGTTGGGTCCTTGCTCGAAGAGTAGTGGCCCAACTGTGCCACAGATCATGGGTTATGGCAACCCCGAGCTGAGAGCCTACTCCTTGGCCCAGTCTTTGCAATCGGCTTTCCTGCTCTGATACCTAGGAGGTATGCCATGCTCAAGCAGCTGCAGTCTTTCTGTGACAACAAGGTTGCTGAGACCACACTGTCCCAGTGAGGATTATACCCCCTGCTTAGCCACTGGAGTGCTGTCCCTCATGGGAGCAGACTTTCAAAGTTTCCAATTTTGTGCTCCGCTGCTCTATCACTTGCTGGTAGTGAGCTGATAGAGACTTCATTCCCCTGTGGTCTATCTTCCCATCTATCACCTCAGATTCACTTATCCACACATCCTACCTTCCAGAAGGTGTTGGTTTTCTGTTCATAGAATTGCTGCTATTCTTTTCTTCAATTTCCTGTTGGGTTTGTAAGTGTTCAGAATGGTTTGATAACTATTTAGCTGAATTATTTGGACCAGATAAAATTCAGGTCTCCTACTCATCCACCATCTTGCCATACTTTACATCTTTTTAATTTGTGAGTTCCTTGATTGATTTTTGCAGATATACTTATTTTTACTGCCTTTGTGCTTCCTACTTTTTTTTCCCCAGAATGCCCATCTCTTTTGATTCACATCTCTATTTTTTAATTAATTATTTTTTTTTTCACTCCATATCCCTACCCTCCTCACCTCCAGTAACTCTCAGCTTGTTTTTTATGGCTATGAGTTTCATATGTTTTGTCTCCCTCTCTGTTCTCTTCTTATTTTATTTTTTCCTCTTTTCTTCTATGATCCTTCATTTTCTTAAATTCCACATATGAGGGAGATCATATAATTGTCTTTCTCTTATTGACTTATTTCACTTAACATAATATTCTCTAGTTCAATCCATGTCATTGTAAATGGTTAAGATTTTTGATGGCTGAATAGTATTCCATTGGCTAAATACGTGTGTGTGTGCATGCGTGCGTTTGTGTGTGTGTATACAAACATATATCTCACATTTTCTTTATCTGTTCACCTGTCAATGGACATTTCGGCTCATTCCATAGTTGGTTATTGTGGACATTACTGCTATAAACGATTTTTACTTTGATTTATGATCTTTCCTTACCACTCAGAGTCTCCTTCAACATTTCTTGTAGGAGTGGTTTAGAGGTCATAGATGCTTTTATCTTTTGTTTTGGAAATTTTATTTTTCCTTCCATTCAAAATGGATAGAGTATTTTTGCCTACAGATTTTTCTTGTCAGCGTTTTGAACATATCATGCCACTCCCTTCTGACCTGCAAAAGTTGTGCTGAAAAATCACAGATAATCTCACTGGGTTTTCTTTGTATGTAAGTGTTTTCTTTTCTCTTGCTGCTTTAAAAATTCTCTTTGTATCACTACTTTTTTGCCATTTTGATTACTGTGTGTCTTGGTGTGGACCTCCTTGGGCTGATTTTGTTGGTGGATTTCTGCACTTCCTGGATTTGGATATCTGTTTCCCTCTCCAGATTCAGGAAATTTTCAGCTATTATTTCTTCAAATAAATTTTCTGTCCCCCTTTTTCTCCTTTCTTCTAGACTCCTTATAAGACAAATGTTATTATGCTTGATGACATTGTTGAGCTCCTAAGTCTGTTCTCTTTCTCCATATTTTTTTTCCTCTCACTTGTTCAGCTTGATACTTTCAGTTACTCTGTCTTTTGGGTCACTAATTCTTTACTATGCTTTCTCTAGCCTGCTACTTATTTCATCTAGTGTATTTTAATTTCATTAATGTGTTCTCATCTCTCATTGGTTCTTTTATCATGTTTCAATCTGTTAAGGATCTCACTGATCTCCTCCATGTTTTTTCTCAATTACAGTGAGTGTCTTTATAATCACTACTTTAAATTCTCTATTAGGAATATTACATATCTTTGTTTCACTTGGGTCTTTTGCTGTGGTTTTGTCCTGTTGTTTCATTTGGGACATATTCCATCTCCTCATTTTTCTAATTCTGTGTGTCTGTTTTTAGTACTAGGGAAGTCAGCTATGTCCTTTGCTCTTGAAAATAATGGCCCTGGGGTGCCTGGGTGACTCCGTTTGTTAAGTGTCTGCTTTCGGCTCAGGTTATGATTCTGCGATCCTATGATTCAGTCCCACATCAGATTCCCTGCTCAGCAGAAAGCCTGCTTCTCCCTCTCCCTCTCTTTCTCCCTCTACCTTCCCCCAACCATTTGTGCTTTCTCTCTTAAATAAATCAGATCTTGAAAAAAAGAAAAAGAAGAAGAAAAGAAAAGAAATGCCTTATGAAGAAGAGTTTCTATAGTGCCCTGCAGTGCATTGTCCCCTGTTTTCCAGAATGTGGAGCTTCACGGTGTCTTCTATGTGTCTTGTGTGTGTCCTGATATTGTGTCATGGTTGCTTTTTCCTTTAGTCCAGTCATCTTCAGAGGTTCTCTTCATTTATTGTGGGCAGTGTTTGGTCCCCAGCTGGGGTGTGGCATGCAGTTTTAACAAGGCGTGTGCCAGTGTGCTTGCAAATTGAGAACTGCTGCCACTGTTGCTGGGACCTGGGCTGCATGGGCAGATGTACAGTTTTAATAATGAATGCCTCCAGCTTCTGTAGGATCTGCAGCCACCACTGCTGCCATTGTCACCTGGAGTGAGCCCCCCAAACATGTGGGTCTGGAGATATGGTTTTGGCAAGATTTTCCCTGGTCTTATTGGGCAGGGGTCCCACAACACCCAAACTAACTGGGAAGGGCAGATCCACTAAAGTGTGGTTTTGTTGGAACTTGGTATAACAAGTCAGGTAGTGAATACTGGCACTGTGCTGATTCCCGCGGGTAACTGCATGTTTATGCTGGGTGGTGGTGGAGGAAGATGACATCTACCAGCTTTTTTGGGGGGGAAACTGGGGGTCCCTAGGTGAACTCAGCCCCTCTGAGACTTCCTTTGAGGGGCATAAATAATTCTTCCCCAGCATGTGCCCCTGACATTGCCCTTTTTATGCTGTATCTCCATAGGCTGTCCCTTCAAGTTCAAGTACTTAGCTTCTTTTTTTTTTTTTTTTAAGATTTTATTTATTTATTTGACAGACAGAGAACACAAGTAGACAGAGGCAGGCAGATAGAGAGGAAGGGAAGCAGGCCCCCTGCTGAGCAGAGAGCCCGATGTGGGACTCAATCCCAGGACCCTGAGATCGTGACCTGAGCCGAAGGCAGCAGCTTAACCCACTGAGCCACCCAGGCGCCCAAGTACTTAGCTTCTTATTGCTCTCTGGTCTCTCTCAGAGACAAGCCCTCTATTTTTCAAAATTCTAGACTTTGTGTTGTGATGATTGTAAAAACTCATGGAATTTTGCTCCTCTAGTTTTCAGAGCCAAATGTTTTGGGTATTGGTTTTCCCCTCATGGACTACCCTGCAGGATAATCTGTTTCCATTCCTTCTTTGTGTTCCTGACTTCCTCCTGCCCAAGAATTGCCAAGATCCATTTAGCTCTCCAATTTGTCTGCCCTTCCTACTCTCTTTGATATGGTCTTTCTTCTACCTTTCATGTGGAGTTCCTTCTACATGTCATTGGGTTGTTTTCTAGGTTATTTACACTGATGAGAATGTTACCTAGTAGCATTCATGGGAGGAGGTGGGCGTAGGGTCCTCTTGGAGGACTACCTCGACCCTACCTCAACTGACATAGAATAATTTTAATTGCATACTGCTAAGGAAGGACACCAGTTTGAAAGGCTACATACTGTCACTGAAAGGCTCAGTTACATGTCATCTTGGGAAAGGAAAAAACATAGAAAGGGTTAGTAGATTAGTGATAGGTATAAAGGTAAAAGGTATAAGGCGGTGGTAAAAGGTGGTGATAAAAGGTGGTGAAGGGTTGAAATGATGAAACCCAGCAGTTATTTTAGAGCAATGAAACTATTCTGTAGGAAGTGTAATGTGTGCATATGACACTATTCATTTATTTAAACACAGAGGAATTTATAGCAAAATAGGTGAACATTAATGTATACATTTTTATTTGATCAGGAGATTGGGAGATCCCAGATTGGAATGCAGAATGTAAAAATATATTCTAACATTATTGTAAATATATGAAATAACTTCACTGAAGCTTCTTTTTAAAGAAGGAAATTTACTGACTTAAGTGACTTTGGAAATGAGTGTAATGTGGAGGACTAAAGGAAAAATAAAATATGTTTAGGCACAGTGCTCTAGCTGATAAAGTTCTGTTTATTGGACATATGTGTTAAAAATATTGGAGTCACCATAAATGTATATTGGAATTAAACAATTAAGTTAATATGGAAGAAGTTAAAAGAAATGTTTCTCATTATTCATATAGAAATTACAAATAAGTAAGGAAGAAAAGTCTGGAATCATTTGTGTTTTAATGTATGAGTAGGAGACATTAGTAATAATTCAAGTTAAGCTTAGTATAGATATAGATGAATGTAGTTTATATAGAAAGATTTTCATGCATGTCTATATACACCAGTTAGTATAAACACATACATTTATCTTACCTTTGTCAGCCAAGAGAGCTTAGAGGAATAATACCCCAGTAGTAAATAATACTTCTGGCTTGTAGATCTTGGTTTCTGATATCATTCTCCAATAAGATGATCTAGGGCATTTTGGACAAATGGCTAATTCTGAGACTGGAACAGGAAATATATGAGCTAAGCCTAGAGCACCCTGAAGTGCTAGAAAATAAGAAAGTTCTAAAAAAGAAAAAAAAATGAAAAGTGTTTCAAAGGAAAACAGGAGCCAACTAAAAGAATTCCAAGTGATGAAAATGGAAAATTTTGAACAACAAATAGTATTGAATTATAACCCAGTGTATAAGGAAGTCTATGAATATATATTGGCCTAAAAATGATTTAATAAATACATAAGCAAATGAAAAATGTTGAACAGATAGATCACGCATTCAGAATCCCAATTTTCTTAAATACATAGTTTATACTTAAAGAAGTAGAGAATAACTCTCCAATTTTAAGTAAGGGTAGTATATAGTGTCTTATGTCAGATGAATACCATATGGAAAGATGGAGAAAGAACATCATTGCAGTGGAAAAACCTAACAAACTCTATCTCAACCAGGTGGTCAATGTGAACATTAAGAGTAACATCATGATGATAGTAGTTACCCTTGATATAATGTAACAATAGTGGAACTTCACCTCTATGGTCTTTACTGAAAGCCTCATGATGGTTAATTTTATGTGTCAGGTTGACTGGGCCATGTGGAGCTCAGATATTTGATCAAACATTATTCTGTAAAAGTGTTTGTACAAGAGATTAACATTCAGATTAGTATACTGAGTAAAGCACTGACCTCCATATCATGTGTGGGCCTCATCTAGTCAATAGAAGACCTGCATTAAACAAAAGCCTGACCCCTCCAGTTAAAAAGAAATCTCCTGCCATCTTTGATTTGGAACATTAGCTCATCCTGGTTCTACAATAACTTCCAGCCTTCAATCTCAAATCAAGACATCTGCTCTATAGATTGTGAGCTAGTCAGCCTCTATAATCACATTAGCTAGTTCCTTATAATAATTAAAAAAAAACCCTTTATATCCTTATAATAAATCCATTTATATTTAAGTATAAATCTAAATATCATATATAAAAATATTATATATGTGTATACACACACACACACACACATATATATGTAAAACTCTCCTATTGATTTTGTTTCTCTGGAGAACTCTGACCAATGCAACCCCACAACCCTAGTCCAATTATGAAAAAAAAAAATAAGGAGTATTTTAGGGACATTTTAGAAAATACTTAACAAGTTTTCCTTAAAAAGTCAAGGTCATCAAAGGTAAGAAAAGTCTGAGAAGCCAGCTCAGCAAGAGGAACCTAAGTGGACATAACAACTAAATAAATATAATGTGATATATTGGATAAGATTCTGGAGCAGAAAAAGACATTCAAAAACTATGAATAATATACAGAATATAATTAGTTATAATGTGTAAATATCGGTTCATTTATGTAGCCTATGAATATCCCACACTGCCATAAGATGTCAGCAATTGGGGAAACTACAGGTTGGATTGAGGTGAATTCTTTATACTATCTTAAGTTTTTGTAAATCCAAAACTACTATAAAACATAGTTTTTTTCTTTTACATAAAACATTTTGTTTAGATAGAGTAATAAAATTGATACATTTTTGAGACCAGTTAAGACCAAAAGGCACAAATTAATTATAATTTGTATGTCATGGTCTTAAAACTTAACGATTTGGGGTGCCTGGGTGGCTCATTTGGTTGAGCAACTGCCTTTGGCTCGGGTCATGGTCCCGGAGTCCTAGGGTTGAGTCCCACATTGGGCTCCCAGCTCCATGGGGAGTCTGCTTCTCCCTCTGACCTCCCCTCTCATGCTCTCTCCCTCTGTCTCTCTCTCTCAAATAAATAATAAAATCTTAGAAAAAACAAAACTAAACTAAACAATTTGGTGGCCTGAAATAATTACCTCTTTATAGATGTTATTTTAATCCACCATTAGATAAAATTGCATTAAAGAAAAACACATTTATTTTATAGAAGATTTCATTCCAATATTTGCAATGTGTTACCATTAAATATATCTTGCTTTTGCTCATAGCATTGGCATTTGTTATCATGCTAACAAAGGGCAAGTGTGTTTTGTGTCTAATTTTTTAATTTGTTCTTTTTAAGTTACTAATTATTGACTAAGACATGGACAATCTAACTCGTTTTTTTTAATAACTGAGGAATGCTTCAAATATGGAATCATAACAAGAGAGAGATTTCAACAGTATTTTATTATAATAACCTCAGATGGAGGGAAATCACACATATATTTTTCATACGGAACTCTGAAATAGGCTTTTGAAGTTTCTGTATTTGGTTATCTCTAATATTCAACTAGTCATTCCAGATAGCAAATTATTTATTTGCTACAACTAGTCATTCCAGATAGCAAATTATTTATTTGCTATTTATAGTTCTTTACAGTTATTTTAAAAACAGAGAAGAAAAAGTATTCTGTGAAAGTTTTTCAATGAAAAGTGCTAGTTTCATTAAGTTAGAAACAATACTTGAAGCACAATTTTTTTCAAATAATTAACCTGTGATTTATTTGTATTTATGTTGTTATTCACCTACACACACGTGTGTAAGCACACACACACACACACACAGATTACTTGAGATTGTAATTTTAAGATTTTAAGCATTGTTGCACTAAACATTTAAAAATATAGCAAAGGCATTGTATATTATCCCATGTTATATTCTCACAGAAGATGTATAGTGTTCCAAACCCTTTAATCATGCTGAAATATAATACTGGTGAGTTATTTTTTTAGTCTGAACTCTTACATACAGTAATATTTATTTTCTTCTGGCACAATACATTAGAATTTATGTAAGTTTGTTTGAAACTAATCGACCACTTTCTAGGTTCTAATTTTTTGGGTTAAGAATTGGCTTTGTATTAACCTACATGAGCATGAATGTAGAAATCTACCTATTGGTGATCAATGAATATTGAATCAGGATTAGTTTGAAAAGAATTCAGATGTATCATATGGTAATTTGTGACAAAAGCAAAGCTGGGTTTCTTTCAGTGCCTCATGATTTTACTTTTTAACTTATTACTAACATTTGAAGTTTGAATTATCCTTTGTTAACTCAAAATATAAAAATAAACATTTTCTTCAAAAGCTATTTAGAAACTTTAGAATTGCATATGGAAGAAAATAAATATCATCTGTAATACTGTCAATCACCAATAATTATCCTTTCCATTTGCCATAGGTACTTTATCACATATGTAAAAATAAGCAAAAATATATTTGAAAACTATCACATAGCTTAGATAAACCTCTGAAAACTTGTTGACAGTTCCAATATTATTTAAGTAGTTTCAGAGCAAATAGAATGATAGAAAGCCCCATAAGTCATTTTATTGTCCTAGCCTGGCTATTATACAGAATATTATTGATAAACTTTTCTCCCAACAAACTATAAACCTGTCTCATATCTCAATATACATGCAAAAAGATCATTTACCAAATAAAAGCTTTAAACAGAAATGCACAATAAACAAATATGGTTTATTTCAATGTAACAAGAATCTTTTACCAATTAGACTGTTATAATTTGCTATATGTGATCATTCAGTAATGCTAAGGGAATGGCATTTGATGCTATTTAATGATCATTTTCCATTTCAAATGAGTCCAGTCAGCAGTTTAGTGGATTGAATGGCCATCCCCCAAAAGATCATCTGGAACTTGTGAATGTGACATTGGGATAAAGTGTCTTTGAAGGTGTAATTAACATAAGGATTTTGAGATGAGGTCACTCAGGATGAGGGTGGTTCCTACATCTAATGACAATTGTCAAAGGAACACAAGACAAGAGAAGGGGAAAATGGAGGCAGAGATTGAAGCAAAGCATCTATAAACCAAGGAATGCCATAGATTGCCACAAGCCACCAGACTGGAAGAGAGGCATGGAAAACTTTTCCCTTAGAGCCTCCAGAATGAACCAACCCACCAAATTCCATATTATATAAGTAACTGATTGAAGAATAAATAAATTAGAGTAGGTAAATCTCCTTTGCAGACGAATTTCATATAATTTATGTATATACATTGTTTGCAAAGATGACAGGTGCAGCTACTCCTTAAGTGTAGCTGCATGTAGTAACTTCCTTCCAAAAAAGGAAAGAACTGTGTTACAGTGGAGAATCCTGATAAACACTGTCTAAAGTTAGATGATCAGGTTAACATTAGCAGTGATAAACCTTATTGATAGTATGTACCTTTGATATTATATGTTGAGAATGGTAATTTATCTCAGTGATATTCTTACCAAAAACACATTACCCCAGTCTAATCATGAGAAAAAACATCAGATGAATTCCATTTGAAGACATTTTATAAAATAGCTAGCAGTTATCCTCACACAATGTCAAGGTTATTAAAACTAGCAAAAGATTTATAGACTGTCACAGCCAAGAGGATCTTAAAGATATACTGGTACTAAATATAATGTGATATACTGGAAGAAATCCTGAAATGAAAAGGGATAAGTAGGAAGAACAAAGGAAATATGATGGAAATACAGTTAATAATAATTTTTCAGTTTTGGCTCATTAGTTGTGATAAATGTACCACACTAAGATAACTGAGCATCTAAGATATTAAGAATAGTGGAAATAGAGTGAGGGTAAATGAACTCTCTGAATATCCTGTCTTCCTAATAGTTATATGAATTGGAAAATAATATTGAAGAAATTATACAAAGATAAAAAAATATGGATTTACCAAAGAGAGGCTGATAGATGTGAAAGAATAAGACAAATTGAAAATATTCCACGATAAATTCAGAAAATAAAGCATGTGACAATGCAGTGTAAGGCAGTATTTACAAAGGAAAGGGGGGTGTTTTGAGTACTAATCACAGGTGTATTACTTGAGACTGAGCATTACAATTAATCTAAGCAGCTTTAGTCTCTGATATAGTAATCTCTGCTTTTTGGCCATGAAGTATAGGTAATATATTTTTCTGAATTCTCATTAGTTATATGGTAGTGGAAATCCCCCCTGTAAAAAGGTATTTTGTGCATCAAATTAGATGTTCTAAAATTAGAACTTTTAAGATCTCAAACACTTTCTAAATACTAGGTTTTTTGGCCACCTGCTGCTACTTGGAATGTCATTAGTATCATATCAATCTTTTTCAGTTGCTGAAAGTAATGAAACCTTAGTGAAAAGAACATATATCCCTACTGGATTTTTTTTTCCTTGCTTTACCTCTTTGTCTATTTTTATATTAGGTGAATTTACATGGTTAATAAAATAACACAGCTGAAAAGTGTTATTAATACTCCATTGAATCCAAGATCTGTTGGCTGGGTTAAAGAAAGGATCGAATTGCTTAAATTCCAGGTGGAATTAATTTAATCAAGGGGAATACTATGTTTTGTTTACATTTAAATATAGTAAACTTTGATTTCATAGTGACTAATGGGAATTGTATTGCTTAATTTGAAATCAACTTGTTCACTTAGTTGACTAACTTTCTCATTGCTAGAAATTTTTATGATTTGTCAGAAAAATACCTGAAGAGTTCTCAATGCTGGTAATAGCTGAACAACTCAATTTTTTTTTTCTTTCTCTCATATGGTCTCATTCGGTATTTCTCATTTTCTGTATTGTTACATTTTACCATTAAAAGCAAATTTAAAATGAAAAATCTCTTTAAGAGAAAACAAGAAAAAATGAAAGTGATGAAAAGAGAAATGAAAGAAAGATGGAAAAATAGACAAGAAAGATGAGAGGAGAATTTCCATAGAGTTTTAGAATGTAAAAGAAAAATTTATGAAACTGACTCTGCTGGAGTAAAAAATGCAATATGTGGAATTAATAACTACTGGAAAGGACTGTAGAGTAAATTAGACACGGCCAAAGATAGAACACATGGACTAAAACGCAGGTCAATAGAAAACATCCAAACAGAAGCAAAAAGAGAAAAATGGGAAAAAAGTGTTTATGACAAATGTGAGACAAACATTTTAATAGATAATTAGTCCCAGAAGGAGAGAACAGAGAGAATGAGTTAGAAGCAATATTGCAAAAAGTTAATAACCATGAATTTTCCAAAATTGATTAAAGACATTTCTTGTCCAAGCAGTTCCATGAAATACAGTAGTAAAAATACAAAGGAAGCCACAACGATGTTTATTGAGCAAAACAGTATAACTTGAAGTTAAAAAGAAAATCTTAAAAAACTGCCAGAGTAAAAATTGCACATTATCTTCAGAAAAGCAACTATAGAGATTCACCTGACTTCTATACAGAAAGCAAGAAGGGAAAGAAAGAAGGAATGATGGAAGGAAGGAAAAGAAAAGAGAAAAGAAAAGAAAACGGAAGCCAAAAGAAATTAAGGTGACATCGTTATGGTATAAGAAAATTTACTGCTGACAAATTATTCTCTAATCAAAAAAAACAAGCTATAAAAATTATGTTTTCAGACATATATAAAACTGGTAAAAATGCATGACAAGTCAGCCTGCCCTAAAATAAATATTGAAGGGAAACCTTATGGCAAAAGGCAAATGATTCCTAATAGAAATAAGGAAATGAAAAATGAACTGAAATATACTGGAGGGGGTAAATATGTAGGAAAATAGAAGTGATTATTGCAGTATAAAAATAAATGTAATGTCTTTTATAAAATTTGAAATGTGTGGAAAATAAAAACCCACAACAAATAATTCAAAACCAGAAACAATATGCCTGGTGAAGTGGCCTATAGTATTAGCAATGTCAGGGAAACTGTAAAAGTACTGATTGCTCTTATAAACATAAGAACTCAAGAAAAAAATAGTACATCTAAATGAACCAATAAAATATATAACTAGCAATTTAATACAGAAAAAATGTATTAAAATGTTTGTTAACTCCCCAAAAGTCAAGAAATAATGACAAAGGAACATTAAACAATGTTCAAATATAATACAAATATATTTATATAATTACATTTTATGTAAATGAACTAAATATTCAAGTTACAAAAGTAATATTGTTAAATTGGATTATGACAAATAAAACTCAAGAGATTGAAAAAAATATGCTAGAATAATTTGTAAATGATAATAAAAACAAAAAGGAGAAATATTTTTATTGTAATAGTAAGGTTTGTCCTAAAGTATAAATATTCTAATTTGAATTATACCTAGTAACACTCTTAAGCCAAAACTTGGTAGAACTAAATTAAAATGTAAATATACACAAAGGGATTGTAGCAGATTTTCATTCACCTCTGTAAGCAATTAAAAAAAAAAAAAAGGGCATGCAGCATAGGTAGTATACCAACTAAAAAAGAGAAAAAAGATCATTGAGGCATGCTTGAAGGCACAAAATGTTTGCATCCAACGTATAAAGAATTAAAAGCACTATTCACAATGAGGTACAGAAAAATTTGATAAAAATCCAGTAATGATAAAAATGAATCAAAATAATATTTTGTGTTATGTTTTCTGATGGCTGTCTTTATAAATGTAAAATATTCACCACTTGAAGTTATTCACTACTTCAATTATTGGAATATTTCATATGTATGAAAATGCTATCATGATAGCTCTTCTCAGTAGTTTTGAAATTCTAAAACAGTATTGCCAATTCTGATATTTTAGTCATAGTTTCTCTAAGTTCTTTTTTTTTTAATTAAGGTTTTATTTATTTATTTGACAGAGACAGATCACAAATCGGCAGAGGCAGGCAGAGTGGGGAAAAGCAGGCTCCCCGCTGAGTAAAGACCCTGATGTGGGGTTTGATTCCAGGACCCAGAGATCATGACCTGAGCTGAAGGCAGAGATCTAACCCACTGAGCCACCCAGCAGCCCCCTCTATGTTCTTTATAAGCAATTTACCTATTCATTTGAATAACATCTTTTATTTCTACATCATCGACAAGGAAGCACTTAAAATTACATATATTCTTTTTCAGTGGTTTATGTCAAAATAAATTAACTGTTTCAGTTTTGTATGTTCATTACTTTTGAGAAAATGCTAACTTAGTGAAATGGTGAGGCTAATAAAATTGGCTATATAAATGAATAATTTTATCTCTTTTTATAAATGTTGCATATTGAATTAAGGTTATCTAATTAGTGTTTTAATTCAGCTATAACTATACGTTAATGTTTTCTATTCAAGAAAAAAGATACCAGGTTTTCCTATGCTATCTGCCCGCTCTACTTGTCCCCAAATCTGCATTCCAATCTCCTTGTGGAATTCTGTTTCTCTACTCCCCCAAAAATCATTGGAGTAATGAAAATCTGTGCTCTAATGAATTTATCCTGTAGAAAGTAGTTACTATACTGTGTATATATGTACACAGTATACACACACACACACACACACGTGTGTATGTATATGCTTTCTTACGATTAGCTTATACAAACGTCATTTTTATATTTAGTTTATTAATAGAGAGATTGTCTAATATTTCTAGAAAGCAGCCTATTGAATCAAAATGAGTTTTTTTTTTAGCTTACCAATAAAGACATATGAAGAATATGAGATGAATGTGGATGGTCCCCCAACATGGAATATAAATTTGATATGAAGACTGATTAACATGGAGGCCAAGAAAACACACGCTGAGAGGCTGAGTCATTCAATGTGCTTAATATGATAGACAAACATGTGAGACACACATAGAGATAAACACAAAAATAGAAGAGTAATTCCAAGAGAACAAGATTTCATCATCAAAGAGACTAAACAAGAGACAGAAATTAAAGAATTAAAGAAGGAGAAAGATTAAATCAGCGGCAGTAGTACTAAATCATTTTATAAATCTGAAGAAAAATCAATATGAATTAAGCACGGCAAGGAAAAACTAGCATAACCATTTTATTTGACTTTTAAATTCACTTTATACTATTTTAAAAACAATCTTATCACATACCAAACATGATAAATCTGGATTTTTTAAAGAGATTTTATTTATTTGAGAGAGAAAGTTGTGCATGTGAGAGAGCACAAGCAGGGGAGGAGCAGAGGGAGAGGGAGGGACAAGCCGACTCCCCACTGGGATCTTTGACTTTGACTTTGGATCACTCAGTTTTGACTGGGGTCTTGACTGAGCTGAAAGTAGATGCTTAACCGACTAAGCCACCCAGACATCCCAGTCTGGATTGTTTTAACATACAGTATGGATGTAAATGTGTGGCTCAAAATATTTAAGTCTCTTAAGATAATAGTCTTTTAGCTTTTTGTTTTTGTTTTGTTTTGTTTTGATTTTCTCTCCTCATCAACTTTTGTTAAGTTACACACAATAAAATAAATAAATAAGTAAAAAAGTTTGTTCCAAAGCAAAAAGCTTTGTTAATGTGTTTGAGTTACAGCTGTCTACTGCTTTACTAGACCAAGTTTGACATTTATGTCTACTGCTTTACTAGACCAAGTTTGCATTTATTCAATTTTCTTAACCAGTCCCTTTATTGCAACTTTTAACATTTGCTCTAAGGAAATAATGCATTTCATATGAACGGCATCTAAAAGAAAGTGATAATTTAAAAACTATGGTAACCCAATGAATTGATCTGTAAAAACTGAACATTTTTAGTTATGTGTTTATGATGTATATTAGTTACAGTTTATAATAATTCTATTTTTCTCATAAAATCTTTTAGTTTCTTGTAGTATAATTTTTATATAATGAAAGTAGGCATTTTGCAGGTTGTAGAGTGTTGGTTTTTGATATAAAGTAGTGTAACTACAACAGCTGATTTGTAACTCCTGAAATGTGAAATACAAATTACATATCACTATGGTACAGCATGCTAACTTTTGAAGATATAAGCAACATTATTGCCCCATTAAAACCTCCTACTATGTATTTTAATGCATTATTAATATGTTTACATATAAATGCAAGTATATAGTAGTGATCTGTCACAAATGTGTAGGCTTCAAAGTTTAGTCATAGGCAAATAAAGAGGGTAGTAGAAATAGAATACAAGGATCAAATGCAAAAATGGAAGAGAGGAAAGCAAAGAGTATAGATATAATTAATTTTCTCACATCCAAATACAGAGGCGTAACTAAAGTAGAAAATAGAATAGAAATGATAAAGAATAGATAAACATGTCCTGGCATGGAATATGAGAAGGAAAAAAAGGCAATTTAGGAAATGTATTTTCTAAGTATCTTCTTTAGAAGCAGCCAGTGTTAGTTGTGCCAGAAAATCCCTGCCCTCTTTCAAAGTCAGTTCATATATATCGGGAAGAGTGGGAAGTATTTTTTCAGAATTTATTTTTCTTTAGACACTGTCATAGAAATAGTTTACTTTGAAACTATTCCTAATAACCCATGGTTTAAGTTGTCCATTTTACATATTTAAATTCTCGTGAAGGATTTCAAACTTGATGCATGAGATGTGATACAACAGATGGCAGTAAGCCTTCCTGAGAAGGCAAGCCAGTTTAGCTTGTATAATAAACTGCTCCCACCTCCCCCGACCTGAGCCAACTAAAAAGCAAAAATAAACAAAAAGAAAAAACCAAACCAAACCAAAACAAAACAAAACAGACAAAATAAATGGCATGGTTGTTTTTAAAACACTGGTCATCAGGCAATAGGGAAAAGTGATCCTTGAGAGATGGGAAATAAAATGGTGGATCCTAATTTGGCCCGCTTACTACCCTGAGAATGTTTCCATGTTGTGCTGCAGGTCACGGGGAGACCCAAGCCGACTCCTGCAGACTCCCCGAGATTAGGTAATTAAGCTGGAGTTCTGGGAGGCCTAGGCACTAATTTCACAGGACAGAATGCCAGAGAGGAGAGCTCCACTCAGAGAAAACTTGAGAGGTCTAAGAAGAGTCAGGTTTAGAGGGGATTCAGGGAACAGAAATGTTTTCAAGTTAACTGTGGTGATATTTACATAACTGTATACAGTTTCAAAAGTCAAGTTGTATACCACAATGTGGTAAATTTTGTTACCTGTAAATAATAACACAATAAGAGTGATTAAATATTATTTGTTAATATTGAGACATGTATATTTTAGCAAAACAAGGACTAACAGGAGGGACCAAAATCAGCGGACTGATGACAATCAGTAGAAATGTCAGGGAAGGGGAGGAGTCAAGATGGCAGAGAAGTAGCAGGCTGAGACTACTTCAGCTAGCTGGAGATCAGCTAGATAGCTTATCTAAAGATTGCAAACACCTACAAATCCAACGGGAGATCGAAGAGAAGAACAGCAACTCTAGAAACAGAAAATCAACCACTTTATAAAAGGTAGGACTGGTGGAGAAGTGAATCCAAAGCGACAGGAAGATAG